>NW_017732306.1:351440-360881 GCF_001890085.2 Hipposideros armiger | reverse complement strand
CGGGAGGGGAACAAGGATTCTAAGGGAGGGTGGGAGTGTGCACTTTTCTATGCAGTTTATCTTCCCTATCTGGGATAAAAAGAAAGAGAGAAAAAAAACCCAGAACGAAAAAAACCAAAACAAATGCCCCTTCCAACCAGGCACCCCCTGGTTAAACTGCTATTCTCTCCACCACTGAAGCAGGTGGGCTGCGTCTCCATGCTTCTCGTTTCCCTCTTCTCCTCCTGGGTTGGGATTTCTGCCCCAGCCACTGCGCCCTGTGAATCCTGACGAATACCAGGTGGGATGGTCAGCAGCAGAGGCTGAGCGCATCCAGATGCTGCAGAAACTGTCTGCCTTGTCCTGGATTCCCACAGCTCTGCAGCCGTGCGAGCATACAGACTATGCCCGCGGTCTGTCGCGCCGCCTAAGGATTCTGCCTTAGCGCACGCACGCTGGAGGGGTAGGGAGAGAGCCGTGAGCACTCCAATCTACTGAGATCCGGTGTCTCAGCCACCGTGGGCATGAGCAATCTGTCTCCGTTTACACGCCATCCTCCTCCTCCTCCTCCTCCGATCTGCGGTGCGTGCAGCCCGAGGATTCTGCCTTAGCGCGCGCACCAGCAGGGTAGGGAGTGAGCAGTGATCGCTCTCCAATCTACTGAGAATCCCCGTTTCCGCTTCCGTGGGCGCGAGCAGTCTGCCTCCTCCCACGCGTCCTCCTCAGATCTGCTTCGCGCGAGGCCTGAGGATTCTGCCTTAGTGCGCAGGCTGGAGGACAGGTGAGGGAAGTTTCTGATCTGCTGAGATCCCTGGACTCAGAAGACCGGGCGCCGCCCGTGTCTCCACGTGCCTCGCCTCCCATTTCCCGAACCCACCGGGTCTGCCCACCTCTAAGTAGTCCACGTGGGAGTCCCTTTGCTGCTCAGCGTGTCCCGCAGAGTTGTGTTTTCGCTGCCGTGGTTTGCGCGAACTAATTCAATGACTTCCTTACCGCGGCCATTTTCTCCTCTCCTGACCCACTAGCTTTAGATTAGAGGTTCCAACAACCCATTCCCTGAGATCCATTAATTTGCTAGAACAGTTCACAGAACTCAGAGAAACATTTTACTTACTGATTACTGGTTTATTATAAAAGGATATAACTCAGGAACAGGCAGATGGAAGAGATGCAGAGGACAAGGCATAAGGAAAGGGTGCCAAACTTCCATGCCCTCTCCAGGTATGCCACTCTCCCCAAATCTCCACATGTTCACCAACCTGGAAGCTCCAAACTCCATTCTTTTGGGTTTTTATAGAGGTTCATTACTGTGGCAGTGGGTCCTAGACAAAGGCTTTCCTGGACCACGTGGCCACTAAGGATTCCGTGCTGTAGCAGGGAGCTTCAGACAAAGACATTCCTAGACTGCATGGTCATTAAGATTTCTGCGTTTAATATTTCTGAATTCCTACCTCACCCTGCAGCCAGTCAGCAACTGGCACAATGACCACATGTCCTAATAATAAATCTTAGTTGCCAACCTCAGGGTATATAGCCCCGAGTCCCGCCTGGGTCAGGGCTCAGCCTCTGGATGTAAATCCACTGAGCCTGTGCCAGCATCAATAAATGTTGCTTCTGGAGCCTTGGTGTCCTGTCTCTCTGTCCCAGTATCTCACAACATAATAAAGGCATGACTGATTAAATCATTGGCTATTGGATACTGAACTCAATCTCCAGCCTCTTTCCCCTCCCCAAAACCTGGGGATGAGGTGGGGAGTGGGGTGGGTGGTGGGTGGGATTGAAAGTTCTAGACCTTGAATCACAAAGCTGGTTCCCTTGGCAACCAGCCCTCATCCTTAGGAGCTTTCCAAAGTTCCCTTCACTAACATAAACTCAAGTGTGGTTGAAAAGGGCTTGTTATGAATAACAAGAGACACCTTTAAGGCTCAGATCACTTAGGAAATTCCAAAGATTTTAGGTGCTTTGAGCTAGAAACTGGAAGACCAAATACATAGTCACAATCAAAGGGTAATAATATTTCATATTCACAGAGTCGTTATGAGAATAAAGTGAGATAATATATGTCAAACACAAAATCTGGGGCCTAGGACATGGTAAGCACTCAACAAATGGTAGCTATTATTATTAGGAAAATTCTTCCACTTGAGGTCATAAATCCCTCCAGGTGAAATTAATTTGAGCCCTCCTCCCACAGTCCCTAGCATTATTCATGGCAATGAGTAAACAAAGGAAAAAACCTCAGCTGTAAATCTGTCACATTTTCTGTTGATGTGATCAGTTTTAGATATTTAAATATTCATGTGTTTGGCAGATGCATTAGGGCCAGAGCGATAAATCTGAAACATATAGATGGTTATCTGAGACATGAAAGAAAGACAGATGGTCTTTTGGGCATCAGAGATTGACCAAGTTCGCATTAGGAATTCAGACTGTTACATGTCATTAAGTTTTGAGCCACTTTTCTTTCTCTTTATACATTGCAACACTAGGTATGCTGTATTGATGAGAGCAAAGTCTAATGCAAATCAATATGATCAACTTTAGAGGGAACTGGGAGTACAGAGAATGTGTACCTTTAAAAATCTGATTCTCCTCTTAACGGGAAAGAAGAGCTTTATGATTTAGGTACAGGTCAGAAGATATAGTTTCTATTTTCTTAAGACACATTTTAAAAATTATACAACCACTTTTGGGGGGCAGGGAATCTTTGGAATACAGAAAAGAGAAAACTTCCCATAGTTTTGCTACTCCAACACACCCATTTTTGTTACAATTTTTCCAATACAAAATTTCTTCCACACATAAGTTTTTTTCTGTTCTTTGTTACTGTGAACGGAAAAGGGGCCACATGTTAAACCTGACAATGTCAGCTCAGGAGACAGAAAATAACCACAGAGGATGGTGTGAACATAAAAATTCCTAACAAAGGTGGGCCATGGCGGGAAGTCACATCCTTGGCCTGTAGCTTCCTTGACAAAGGTCCATCTTTACCCTAAGCCTGTCTGTCATCTTTTTGCTTCAAAAATAACATACCCTTACAGTAGAAGAGTAATCTCTTTTTTTGGACCCCCCAGGGGGCACCAACCCACCACACCAGAGCAGGAAACTACAAAATCCTTCATTGTTATCTTGGTCCCCAAATACCATCTCTATGTGCTGTAAAATGCTATTAATTATGCTGTACCCACCAATGTAAAAGAAGTACGTGCCTCTCCATTTTACTTTTTTTTTTAAGATTTTTATTGGGGAATTGGGGGGATGGGAACAGTGCTGGGGAATTGGGGGAAGGGGAAGAGACAAGTTGCTGTCCTTTTGTTCTTCAGTCTAGTTGTGGAGAACATTGCTTCACTGGCCCAAGTTGGCACCATCATTGCGCTCTTCCCAGGCGAGGCACATTAGTCGCCGGCTTCTGGACGGCCGCTCACTACGGCTGCTGGCCGCTCACGTTGGCTGGTAGCCCATGGCAACCCACTGCCACAGGGGCTGCAGCCTACACCGTCTCTGGCGACTCCCAGCAGCCCAGCTACAGGTTGAGCTGTTGTTCAGCATCTTAGCTGTGGAGGGCAGTGTCACTGGCCCTCATATGTGGGATCCGAACCGGGGCCCTCTGGAGTCCCAAGCTAGTACTTATCCATCGTGCCACTTGGCCGGCCCTCCATTTTACTTTTTATCCAATCCCAGAGATTTCCCCGCTTTGTTTTCTCCCACTCCCTTAATCTACAACCAATGGATTTCATGTAACCTTCCTCCTTTGATTCTAATGTATAAAATAAGTTGCAAAACGGCCATTTTCTGGAGCATTTTCTCAATCCCTTGAGATTTTGCTTCCTGGCAATTGTTCGGTTTGGCTCAAATAAACTCATATAAATTTTCTCTTAGGCTGGATATTTTTCATCAACATTAGGATGATATTGTTTACATTATTTATTTTAAAATTTTCTTCTTTTTAACCTATGATTATATCATGAACATTTGAAATCCACTTCAATGTTAATAATAATTATGATATTGAACATTTATTGAGTGCTTACTTACTACATATCAGGTGCTATTTAACCAATTACATGAATTAATACATTTTCTCCTTACAATAATCGTATCAGGCAGATACTATTACTAGTCCCATGTTATAGATAGCAAAACAGAGCCCAGGGAGGTTTCAATAACATGCCTGAATCATAGATATCAGTGAGTAGCAGAGCCAGGATTTGCACCCAGTCAGTCTGGCTGCAGAGTCTGATTCATAACAACTGCTCTAAATCATTCTCAATCAAATTATTATTAAGTCAGGAGGCAATATTTATTTCAAGCAAAGACATTAACAGTTTTCACATGTCCAATTATGTCATATTAGTGTTTATATATCCATCACCTTCTAAAGGAACTCAAAATATGTTTTTTGACTGAATGAAAGAACAAATTTCTAATTTCGGTACAAGACATTGGCAAAATTCCATAAGATAAATATGTTGCATGGACTCAGTGAAATCCAGGTGTGGTAGATAGTATTTTTCACAATTAGTTGCTGTTAGGCATGGCTGGAGGACTGAGTCACAGGAGACCAAACTTGGTCTATTAGAATGTATTTGGCATGTTTGAGCTGTGAGAGGTCAGGCTAGAAAAGACCATAACCTCCCCAAGCAAAAAGGGGTATGGCGTTGTATAGGTGGGGATAAACGAGGCTGTTCCCCCTTCAATGCTTCGGGGGAGGGTATTTTCGTTGCATTGTCTCTAGAAACAAAGGTTTTTGGGGCATAACCAAGCCCTCTGGTTCCACGTCTTGGCCCCCAGGCCGCTGTCTGGACTGCCCAGGCCCGCTGATCATAAGCCCCTAGGAGACAAACATAAACCAGGAGGTATAAAGTACAAAGCAAGACAAGATGGCTTTTAGGATAAGGTTTCCACTCCTGGCCTAAATATGACCTAACAGTTGCAAAAATATTTCCCACTCTACTTGCTCTACCATAACCTTGCCCCTGTCACATCAAAAGATGGAAGCTATGGCTGCTCTCCTTGAATCTTAGTGGTCATTGGTGATAGTCTCAGTGAGGTGAACATGGGGGAATTGATGCCATGTGACTTCTGAGGCTAGGTCATACAAGCTGAAACAGTTTCTGCCTGGCTCTCTTTGGGGGTGCTCATTTTTGGGACTCAGCATTCTGGAAAGAATCCAACCAGCCTCATGGAGGGGCTTTGGGGACAACTGGTGGCAGCTTTCAGACAGATGAACTGGTAAGACCAGATTTTGTCAGCTCCCAGGTGCTGCTCCAACTGATGTCACCTGGAGCAGAAATGGGCCAGTCTCTCTGAGCCTGCCTCAATGCAGATTTATGAGCTACATACTTAAGAGTTTTACACCATTGAGTTTGGGGTCACTTGCATAGGGGAAGAAAACTTTTCTCTTCTTTTCTTCTAGTATTTGGTTGGTTTAATAATTAAATTGACATAAGACAGATTAACAGGAGAATAACAAACTTCATACATACAGGAGCCCCGAAAACATGAGACCCAAAGACAGTCAGGCAATTGAGGCTTATACACCATCCTGAGCTAAGAAGAATTGGGCAGAGGCCTGGGGCTTCAAAGGGGAGGACCACAATTCATAGGAAGATTAGAAGAGCCAATATTTGGTAAGTCATATAGATAAGTCAGTCTAATAAAATCATCTTTGGTATTATGTCTCTTCTGGTACAGACCCTGTATGTAAATTCTTTTAGGCAGTTAAAGATAAGGTAAACAGCTCTTCCTCAGTCTGTTGGGCCTTGAGTATTTTCAGTTTGGAGTAATCCATACACCACAGTGGCATATTTTGGGGTCACATATTCTGCTTTCCATCACTTGTTAACAATGATAGATAGCTAGAACATCAGGTGCTTTCTCTAGATTTAAACACTGTCCTTATGTTTTAAAGAATCACTTGGACAAGTAAGTAGTTGGAAACAAAGATCTGGATTAAACAGCATCAATTAATTTGTAAAAGTCCTAATATTTTATTTAGACTTTTACTATCACCTGCAGAGGAAGTAGAGCAACATCTTGATTGTATAAATTACTGAAATTTTCAGATAGGTGATTATTAATGTTTTAACTTTTAGGAAGACTTTGTTTTCACTTTAAAGCAGAAAGTTGGACTTTATGTACATGAGGTGTTCAAGATCAAGTTGTCATGATCATCTCATGACCTTCTCTTCTGCTAAAAAGATCAATTGCACACAAAACCAGCAAGAAACAAAAGAAAATAGCAGCAAAGAAACAAATGGAAAATCTGCCTTTGAAATCACAGAGGATTGCTTTATAAAAGAACAAAAAGAAATATCCAAAGAAAATGGGCTCTACTAATTTTATAGTTGGATTGATACTTTTTAGAAAAGTAACAATACTTTATGGGTTTATGGCTTTAGTTTTCACATTTGTGTCTCTAGGTCTTTAAAATATAAATTTATTGTGCACTGAGCTAGAGAAAGATTGTATATAAAATCATTTGAAATCTCTACATACAACATCCCACTTAATTTTCATACAAACCTCTGAGGTAGTGTTACCAGAGAGCAGGCTCTTCTCAGCGCAGTGTCCAGGTTCTTTGCGTCTCAAGCAAATAATTGAAAGAGACACAGAATAAAGTTGTGAAAAAGCAGTTTACTAGAAGAAAAAGTACATTTCAAAGAAATAGAAGCGGGCCCCAGCAGTAGAGAATGGCTCAATGACCCCATTATTAGAAGAGAAATTACACTCCAAAGAGTTTGGAGCGGGCTGAGCAAAAGAAGCTCAAAAAAGTGCTGACTGGCCAGGACTTAGAGTTTTTATCCCTTTTTCTCTAGAATGGGCTGATCCTCTCTGAGTGTGGGACCACTTGATTGACACCTGTGATTGACAAGAGGTTATTACCTCATCTTTTTAGGCTGCACAGGTGCGATTGGACTAATCCAGTGGGGTATATTATACCCATTTGTTTCCCTGTAGGGGTAGATAATTACAATGAAAAGGGGAAGTTTTGGGTAGAGAAAAGAGGTTTTTTGGGTGGTCGCATTGTGTGGGTTGTGTTGGACATGTAGGAATGCAGAGACCCAGTGCCTGCCTCTAACTGCCTGTCTTGTTTTCCCCTTGAGAGACATAATCCCCATAAAATCTCTATGGGAAGTTGAGGGGGAGTAGGTCTTTTCTTTTACATCTGCTTTCTGCTGGGCAGGGGTGTAGAGTTGTCCCTGCCTATTGGGGGATTCACGGAACTTTCACCTTATCTAATCTCAGATGAGAGGTAGGAGGGTCTCAAGATCCACCTGGAAGACCCCATTGGCTTCTTTGGTTGCGACTGGCAATCTTGCTGAAGTATCATCTGTATTCCCAAGTCCCCAAAATGAGGAAAAATTAATTTTAAATAAATTTCTTAAAGAGCAGAGCTCAAAACTATTGATGCAGGGTGGCATCAATTGTCCAGAGGCTGGGCCCAGAATGAGTACTGGCCTGGGGAAATGTTAAAACCTATTTAGTCTCTGGCATGGAATTATCCAAGAGTTAGGTCTGGAATGGCTTGGAGGATGTTGGGAAGTCATAGGTTTTTAAGTAGTTATCTGAAGCAGGGGTAGGAGATTTCTGTGATTCAGATTAGAAACAATCTATTGTTTATGATTAAGAAACTGATTTACAAAACAATCAGGAAGCAGGAGGATAGGAGACTTCTATGATTCAGGATAGGAGCAATCTTTAGGATTCAGAAACTGATTAGAAGAGTAATCAAAGCCAAGGGCTAAGGAACTAAGAAACTAGGAAGAAGGAGACTTAAAATTTCTATAGGAAAGAAAACTTAAAAGATTTTCAGTGGGGGGACTACTCACCTGGCCCATAACAGTAGTACTAAAGTCTTACCACAGTGGAAGGCCTGGTACCCAGGCCTGGAGGACCCCAAGACCCATTCTCTTAATTAACATCTTTCCTCTAATGCCTTCTTCTAATTATTCAGAAACTTCACTAAAATCTCAGCTAATTACACAAATCCTTAATTAACTGGATTTATCCCTCTCACAAACATTTTTAAAAGAATAAAATAATAAGTCAATTTGATAACAGGATTGTTTAGCAAGTCAATTCTGCCAGTCTTGGGTGCTATAAACTGCCAGGAGATCAGGAAGGATATAGCCCTCAGGCTGAGGGTCCCAGAGAGAGTCCAGGGCCAGCCTGGGTATATCAGAGGCCAAAGATATTATGACTAGGACTAAGGGGGTCATCTAAGTGCAGAAGAGAACTACAGAACCAAACAATAGTCCAGGACCCTAGACATGAGTGATCCAGGAGCTCAAAAAGTAGCTGACTTTTCCCAGAGGTCAGGGCAAACTGTGGATCAGGAAGTCAGAGAGGTGAGTAAGCAAATCCATCAAGTTATGGAGTGGCATTAGCAACAGCTCCTGTCCAAGCTGAAGCTTCCCACATAGTTCCTATCAGAGAACAAGTTCAAACAACCCATCCGTTATTGTTAGGTACCTATCATGTACAAGGTGCTGAATCAGAGTGTGGATGCCAGAAAGAAATAGGGCCCTGCTTGCCAAGCACATTGGTAGCCCAAGGTCCTTAGTAGGCTGCACCCTGAGAATCCTCCTTGAGGTGATAACCCCTCCCACACACATCAGCAACACCAGGCTGCTTTCTGTTCCCAGGACACAGCCTGCAGCCACCCTTCACTCCCCCCACTGAGGATGTCTTTTCCTACCTGTGTGAAAAATAATATAAACGGAGACATTTCAGAATGGAGCCGAAGCTGCCATGCCAGAGGAATTGCCTTGCACTATTACTCCACAAACTTTCAGAAAGTTAAAACAGGGCAAAATAACTTCTGAACTGGGCCTAAAACAACATTGTATCCCAAACCACTACAAAGCTAACAAGAAAGCAGACATTATGAGGTTGGAGTGATAATTAGAGACATTGTTTAGAATTAACATCACTATGTCAACTTACCTGCAACTATAGAAATTCCTTTCTTTTATCCATGTCATTGTTCCCCTTCCCTTCCTAAAAAATACCCCTTGCCTTCACCTCCTAATCAGAACCCTATTTGGGTTTCTGCCTGAATCAGTGCTTCCCAAAGAAACTATTCTTTTGGATCTCAAATAAATGCTGTTACCTCTCACTTTTGACTTTTATTTTAGATTAATGTCTGTCTGCCTGCAAAACTCACACACACCTTTCTTTCACAAGCTGTCTTTTTGAGAGACAGTCCTCCCCACTGCTCAGTGTTTTCCAGTTATTTCCACCATCCCTCTGGTTGCCTTGCATTGTGAGATTTCTCATTTGTTTGTCTCTCTTATCAGATCAAGGAATCCTCAAGAGCAGGGTACATCTCTGTTTTTCCCAAAGCCTGGCATTTATTAAGTGCCTATATGGGCGAGACACAAGGTTAGGTGCTTTATGTATACAAACCATTTTATCATTTCCTGTGATGTTGTGATTTATAAGGAGTATCTTTTTTTT
>NW_017732306.1:277958-348270 GCF_001890085.2 Hipposideros armiger | reverse complement strand
CTTCTTTCTTTAGATAGGCCTGCAATGCTATGAACTTCCCTCTTAGGACTGCTTTCGCTGTGTCCCATAGATTTTGGGTTGTGGTGTTTTCATTTTCGTTTGTCTTATAAGGAGTATCTTTTAGTCACCTATATTCGATCTTCCCCTAAGGTTCCTGACTTACAGCTCCCAAAACCCTTGGAATTTCCTGAGTGATAAGAGCAATGGGAGAATATTTTGTTATATTTGGTCTCTTGTCCTCAGTTCCCCAAAATACTTCAGAACCATCAAGGAAAAATGGGTATCTTGTTATTAACAGCAGACCCTTTATATCACCACAGGGTTCATGTTAATGAGGTGACTTTTCGAAAGCACCTAAGAAAGAGGCCTGATTTGCCAGATGAACCAACCTTGAGTAGAGGGTTGGAACTTTCAGTCCCACTGGTTGATTTCCAGGAAGGGGAGAGGAGCTGTATGTTGATTTCATCACCAATGGCCAAAGAGTTAATCAATCATGTCTATGAAATAAAGCTTGTATTCAAACCCAAAAAGAAGGGATTTGGAAAGCTTCCAGCTTGGTGAACAAGAACACTTACTTCCACATGCCACAATGCTGGGCCCTACACTCCATGAGGACAGATGCTCCTTTGTTAGGGACCTTGCCTTAAGCATCTCTTCATTTGGCTGTTGATGTATATCCTTTAACATCCTTTGTAATAAACCAGTAATCTAGTGAGAAAATGGGTTTCCTGAGTTCTGTGAGCTGCTGTAGTAAATTAGTAAAACCCAAAGAGGAGGTTGTGGGAAACTTTGACTTATAGCCAGTATGTCAGAAGTAAGGGTAATAACTTGGGTTGTGACTGGCATCTGAAGTAGGGCAGTCTTGTGAGACTGAGCCCTAAACTGTGGAATCTGATGCTATCTCTCAGTAGAGAATGTCAGAATTGAGTTGAATTGTAGGACACCAAGATGGTATTGGAAAATTGTTTGGTGGCATAAGGAAAAACCCTCTTTTCCATGCTGGAATTAGGTCCAGAGCCTTCTTTATTTCCCCACTTCACAATTGAGGAAACCAAGACTCAGAGAGGTTAAGTAACTTGACCAAAGGCACACAGCTAAGGAGTCTGTCTTTTTCTACTAAATGCTCCCAACTCATGTATAATGGGTAGCAAGTGTTTGTTGAAAGACTGAATAAGCGACAGGAAATGGCTGGACCTGACTGGAAAGGGTAACCTAAAGGTGGCTGTTAAGTGCAGTCCCAGAAGATGGTCACAGCCAGTGGAACTGTATGTTCCAACTTTCCCTGAAAGAGCAAAATCTACTTTTTAACATTGAAGTGTCAGTTGTGTTTTTTCCAATCTTGTCCCTGATGTACAAATGCTCTTTTTTTCTCTTTGCCCTTGCATCTTGCTATTTCCTTATCTTCTTTATTTACTCACTTATTCATTCATTCATTCATTCATTCATTCATTCACTTATTCGAAAGGTAGTGATTGTCTACTATGTACCAGATACTCTTTTTTTGCTGGGCATTTAGTAATAAATAAAATTAATCTCTGCTCACCTTGAGTTAACATCTTATGTCTGTTCTGTGTGCCTGTATTTGCATGTAAAACACAGATATGTATGAGAGAGAGAGACAAAGAGAGAGAGACAGAGAGAGAGAGAGAGAGAGAGAAAGAGAGAATATGCCATGTCATCCATATCATATAGTGATAAGTGCTAAGAAGAGAAATAAAGCAGTGTAAGGCGACAAAGCTGGTAGCTGCTATTTTATATGTTCCTCATTTCTTGGCATTGGAAAGTGGGCCAAAGGGTGGCAGGGAGGAAAACTGGGAATCTTAGGCTCACACCCGAGGTTGAGCCTGGTGGAATCCGAGCTAAGTTCCATACTTCAGGTATTGAACCCAAGCCTCCTGAGTGAGAGTCAGGAATCCTAGCCACTACATTACTGGAGGGTGGGCCCTTTCTACATCACAATGTCCAGGTTCTTGGAGACTTGAGCAAAGAATTGAATGAGACACAGAGGTAAAGTGGTGAAAGAGAAGTTTATTAGAAAAGATAGTACACTCCAAAGAGTTAGGAGCAGCCTTAGCACAAAGAAAAGCAGCTCAAGAGGCTACAGAGCAAAGGCTCAAAGACTCAAAGGGGCGGTTCATGGGAACCTGGGGGTTTTATCTTTTTTTCTCCAGGATGGGCTGTTGCCCTCCGGGCACGGAACCACTTGATTGACACCCGTGATTGATAAGTGGCCAGTATCTCAACCTCTTAGACTGCGCATGTCCCTTCCCAGAATTCAGTGTGTTATGATATTAATGAACTACTGGGCATATGTATGATATTACAATGATGGTATCATGAGACTAGAGTGAAATGGAGGTGGTTGTAGCCTCTACTGTGCAAGACCAGTCTAATTTATTTTCTTTTAGTGTCCTCACAGTGGTTAATGGTTAGGACAGGTACGATAAGAATTTGGGAGGTCTCCAGGAAGTGCTCCCCGTAGATTGTGTTGGACATGCAGAAATGCAGAGACCCCATTCCTATTTCTAACTGCCTGCCTTATTTCTCTTGAGAGATGTGATTCCCATAAATCTCTGTGGGGAATTGAGGGACAGGGGTCTCTTCTTCTGTATATGCTTCAAGCTGAGAAGGGGGGGTAGAGCTGTCCCTACCTATTGAGGATTCACGAAACTCTCACCCTATCTGATCTTAAATAAAAAAAGAGGGGATCTTATATCTGCCTTGGTCGGGGTGCACTGGAAGCCTTGCTGGAACATAGCTCCTATCCCGATGACCCCTATATGAGGAGAGACAGGTGTTAGTTAATAAATTAGAGGTGCTGGCTCCAGGAACAAGACTTGGAAGTCCATTTATCTTATTTCACCCAGGGGTTAGGCCTGGAATGGCCTGCAGGAGTGTTGGTCTACAATGATTACAGTTAACAAGCTTAAGTCACAGGCTTTTAAGTAGCTATTTGAAGCAGGAGTAAGAGACATTCTGTGATTTAGGCTAGGAGCAACCTTTAGTTTAGAATTAAGAAACTGATTTTTCTTTTTACACATTTTTAAAAATTAGTTTCAGGTGTATAAAACAATGTACTAGTTATACATTTCACCCCTCACAAAGTGATAATCCTCCTCCCCCAATCTGTTTCCCCTCTGACATCTTACATTTATACAATGGAGTATTACTCAGCTATAAAGGAGAATGAAATCTTGCCATTTGCAATGATATGGATAGACTAAGAAACTGATTTGAAGAGTGATTAAGACCAGACCAGGAGCTAAGGAGCTAAGAAATAGGGGAAAAGAGACTTAAAATTCCTATAGTGAGGGGGCTTAAATTTTCTATAGTGAGGGAGGCTTAAAGCTTCTATAATGAGGAGTTCTTCCATATCACAGGGATTAAGGGCAAGGAGTACATAAGTGGAAACATTTCCAGCATCCTAAGCTGAAGCACCACAGGCTTATTGAAAGTTACCCATTTAGACAGATAAGAGCAGTACAGAGCATGTAGGTTGAAAGGTTCACTGAGGAGTTCAAGTCTGAGGCACATGTCCAAACCAAGCAGCTTTATTTGCATGTCAGGGCTGAGCCTAAAACTGGCATCAGCCACCTGCAGGAGTTTGTGGGGGGTTTTTTATAGGGTAAGCAATAAGGGAAGTACTTGCAAGCATATATGAGCAGTTATCATTGCATAACAGGTACTTCTGCAGAAATTTTCCGTGGACCTTTACAGTTCTGCTACTTTCTGTCTCTATCAGAAAACCTGTGCTCATTATTTTTACCCAAGATGATGTCTGGCGGCTTTATCCGTGGGGTGGAGGTGTCACCCCCCTCCCATGCCCCTGGTGACCCCTAACATAGGTGATATAGACTCTCCCAGCTCTGTGATCAGTCCACGAGTGAAGCTTTAACTGTAGTTAAGAAAAGTGGCTGCAGAAAACTGTGTTTTAAAATAAGTGGACTAGAAGAAGATATTTTTATATTAAAGCAATGTTTTATTGAGGGGTCTTATTAGGCAGTCTAAATCCCCATAATTCCTCAGCTTAAACAGATCCATCAAAGAGTTTTTTTCCCAAGTTGGTGCCTCATCTACACCTATAAAAGACCATTCCATCCATCTAAATGGCCAGCAGCTGCTGGTTGGTACAGTATGTGATAGGACCAGTGTATTTCATGATTAATCATATGCCCTCTATCTCCTCCTTTGCTATAAAGTGGATCCTTTGGCCTGATGCAATAATATGTAGGGTGCTGTGTCAGATGTTCAAATTCTCTATGAGAGATAGTTGTTCTGACTGAGGCCCTGTGGGCAGGAGAAGGCAATATCATACCTGGAATATGTATTCATTCTAGTCAATATGAGTTGCTGCTCCTTCCAGGGAAGAAGGGCTCAATGTAATCAATTTGCCACCAAGTAACTAGTTGGTCTCCATGAGGGATGTTACCATATTAGGGGCTAAAGATTTGTTGCTATTCTTGGCCAATTGGACATTTGGCAGTGGCAATAGCTAGAAAAGACTTGGAGAGAAGGAACCCCATGGTGTTGGGCCAGGCATCATCTTTATCCCTGTCACTATGGTGACTTGGTTCATGAGCCCACTGTGCCACCACTGGGATGGCCATTGACAGAGCTGGCTGACATCAGCTGTCTGAGTATACTTTTGTCTTTAGTGCTTCTTCCATGGTGGATTCTCTGTAGTGGGTGGTCTTATGTTCTACAAAGATCTTCTCACTGGATCCACTCTCATAAGTCCTTCCATATGCCTCTTTGCCAGAATGCCTTGTCCCTGAGAGCCCAATTTCTATTTTTGTAGATCCTTTAGCAGCCAGCCATGCCATTTGCCACTAGTCATGAGTCTGTGTATATTCAACCTTGGTTTTCTCTTTTCTCACTCTAAGTAGATGATGAGGTACACTATACAAGCGCTGGCTCTTGGGAGAATTTCGCTTATCATTGTCAAGATTGACCACCACCGTTGGGGGTGTAATGTGAGAGCTGTCTAGTTTTGGATTTGTCCACATGCTGAGCTCAACCACTTATGAAAAAAGTTTGGCTTCTTCCACTCTCTCTTAGCTGATCACAAGTGACCCTCACCTCCAATGTGGTGGTACGAGTGAGCAACATTGTACATTAATACTTTGTTATCCCCTATGAAAGCAAGTTGCTTCTGGTCCTCATTTCTGACAATGATAGAAAAAGAATGCATTTGTCATATCACTGGCTACAAACCACATACCTAAAACAATGTTAATCTGCTCTAAGGAATATACTACATTTGCATAGAAACTGTGACTGAGGATGCTGCTTGGCTGTGATAATTCACTGTCATCCATTAGGATCTATCTGTTTTCCATAGGGGCCAGACTGGTGGAGAAAATTGGACATAATGGGGAAAAAGGACCTATGCAATTTTATGGTGTTCAGGGTGGCATAATTACTGCCATTCCCTCTGGGATGTGATAGCTTTGATGCACTATGTGGCAATGTGTTTGTGGTGGTTGTGTGTGTGTGAATGTATGTGTATGTGTCTGTGTATAGTGGTTTCCACTTTGTTTTCTCCACTTGCCATATGCCAACAAACTAATATAGATGTGTTCACTATCAAGTGTGTTCATTCGAATCACATTTGGGACCCAGTAAAATGATCAATGACATAGCAGACCTGTTTAGGCTCTGGGTCAGGATTCTATTTATTACCTGGGTTCATGCACATCATTATAATAGGGGTGACATAATGATATTTTGGGTCCATAGGTTTCAAAGTCAATTCAGACCTTGTGTCTAATGGTCCTTGAAGTGTTTGGGTATTCTCTTTTCCCCAGTGCATAATTACCTAAGTAAATGGCCTTGGGCCCCTCTGGGGAAGTACTGGGGGAATTATTACAATATACATATGTGCTAGGGTATTCTAGGTACTATTCCTCATGGGGATACAACTTCTTCAATCAAAGGCCTGTTGGTAGGAAAACTGGTTCAAGTTTGGAAGTTGGACAAGGGATTGTGACTTTTTATTGGGGCAACTACTCTAAGTGTAATCATTCATCCTTGATTTTTAAAAATTGCATATTTTGACTAATACTCCTGTTAGATGCCCATCCATCTTACCTCTAGGAGCACTGTGTTCTGTTAACCATCTCCATTGTTCTTTAGAGGGCAGGCCTGCTGGCTGCCATTTCATTCTTGCTACTCAGTTTGGCAATTGCATCCACCTTGCTTCTGATAGTTAAGTGCTAACACCTGGCTTCTATTATGTCTGAATCCTGTCATCTCCATTATTGTCAGTTCTGTAACAGCATCTCCTGTGAACACCCTGGCTCATAGCCACCTCTGAGCTTCTCAGCAGTGCTGGTGTTCTTTTTACCAGCACATTCCTTATCTCTAGTAAACAGAGTGTCCTCTGGCTCCTTTCTTGGAACAGGTGGTGGTGGTGCTTTGTGACTTTATGTAGAATATGTACTCTAGTATGTCCATCTCCACAAGCCTACTGATAGATTCTTCTAGTCTCTGCTACAGCAGTTCTGACATTTCTACTTCATTTAGGGTGGGCCCTTATTACCTAAGCTTCTAAGAACCATTCTACCAAGTTCTTTGCTAGATGTTTAATTCTGTTTTAGGAGAAAGTGTTCTTATTTTAATGAACTCTCCCATATTCAACTTCAACTTCATGTTCCACAACTCTTGATCCAGTAACCTCAGTAACCAGTCCCAGGTATGCTTACAGCAACTTCAGCTTATAGTCCTCAAACTTAAAGGCTTAAAACAACAACTATTTATTATATCTCACAATTTTCTGGGTTGGGTAGGGATCAGCCAGGTGACTCTGTTATTCTACAGGTGTTAGTGCAGTCACTTGGTAGTATTTCACTGGATAATGGGCTGGTGTGGAGGGTTTGAGACAGCTTCACTAACATGTCTAGTGTCTCGACAGTGATGTCTATAAGTCCTACACATGGTCTCCCCAGCATGGTGGCCTCAAGGTAGCCAGACTTCTTATATGTATCTCAGGGCTTCCAGACAGCATGTTACAAGAGACCTGAGGGGAAGCTACAAGTCCTCTTATGACCTAGCCTCAGAACTCCAAAATAATGTCTGTTCTTCCACATTCTATTGACTAAGCAAGTCACTAAGGCCAGCTTAGAATCAAGGAGAAAGGATTAGACATCACTTTTTAATTAGAAGGGCAGCAAAGAATTTGCCACCATCTTTAATCTACCATACTTCCTAAGCAGACCAATGTGGCACCTACCTAAGTATGTTCTGAATTAACCCTTGTAACAGATCTTTTGGCTGGGATGACATCTGGGGATAAATTTTGTGGGTGGTACATATTGTCTTGCAAGACAGAGGCCTCTGCATCAACTTCAAGCATTTGGGAGCACAGTTGTTAACAGAGAGAAGCGACCATTTCTTCAGGTCCCGAGTTCACAGGGAAATATGAGGATTCAGTTTTCCCAGATCTCAGGATCTTCCTTTTCATTTTGGACCTGACTTTGATATATCAGACTTGCAAGGTCTGAGTATTCAACTTTTGTTTATTTTAAATTAAGTCCTATACCTGATCTTTTGCCTTTCCTGCCCTCTAACTGAAGGAAATGATAGTCTTTGTGCTGTCGTGGTGGCCCAGTGGCTTTCGTGTTTTGCTTTAAATAGGAGCTTAATTGAAAGCAGCCTTGTTGTCTTTCTGAAGTGCATCAGATGGCTTCCAGAAGAGCTGTCTCATTCCCTAGACCTTATAATTACTATTTCACAAGAACTCTTGAAAGCCTGTGAACTAGTACCAATTACTGCACTTTATGTCACAGTGATCCTGTCCAGCAGTTGCTCAGCTACAGTCTGCCAGGGGTCATCAGTGCTTAACCTTAGTTTGTAAAAGAAGCCTCTTGAAAATGTTATTTTCTTTTGAATCCTGTCATTTAAGTTATTAGTTTAAAAATTGGTAAATATCACTAAAGTACACAGGGCATTTTTGAGTCATCCTGGATTTTAAAGCAATAGATTTTTGTTGTTTTTATATAAATATTTAAATAGTAATAATAATAATAATAATAATAATAATAATAATAAGCAATTTCAGCCCTACTCAGAAGGCCAAGAAATGAACACTCCAAAGATATTTCAGCTTCAGTCATGAATAAATATATACTTTGAATTGTTCTCTTTGTACTTGGTCCTATAGTGAGAACAAATTGCCAAGTTAGCAGTCTAAGAAGCAGAAAAATAATAACTTTTCTGTAGATTTTTGGATAAATAGAAAATGTTTTAAAAACTTAATGAGCCCAGGAAGCAAATTTCCTAGAAACACTTATTATTATTTTTTTAAAAGGTTTTATTGTGGAATTGGGGGAGAGAACAGAGTTGGGGAATCGGGCAAGGGGAACAGACAAGTTGCTGTCTTTTTGTTTGTTTGTTTTGTTTTGTTTGTTCACCATCTTAGCTGTAGAGGGCACAGTGTCACCGGCCCACGTATGGGATCCAAACTAGCGGCCCTGCTGCTCAGAGCTCATGCTCCCAAGCCAACTCTTAACCGACTGAGCCACCCGGCCAGCCCCCAAAGTTGCTGTCTTTTTGTTCCTCAGTCTAGTTGTGGAGGACGTCGCTTCACTGGCCCATGTTGGTATTGTGTTCATTGCACTCTTCTCAGCTGAGGCAGATCAGTCACCGGCCATTGGATGGTCACGGCAGCTCATGGAGGCTCATGCCAGTTGACGCTGGCTGCCGACCACTCACACTGGCTGCTGGCCACTCACAGTAGCTTATGGCAGCCCACTGCAGGCCCACTGCAGGCCCACTGCAGCCTATGCCATCACTGGCGATTCATGGCAGCCCAGTTCCAGGTTGAGCTATTGTTCATCATCTTAGCTGTAGAGGGTACAGTGTCACTGGCCCATGTGGGATCCGAACCAGCAGCCCTGCTGCTCAGAGCTTGCGCTTCCAAGCCAACTCTTAATCAATGAGCCATTCAGCCAGCCTCCCTAGAAACCCTTATAACCTTAGGTTTAATTTATAACTTCTTGTTTGTGGCAGAGGGTAGAGGCAATTTGCAAAGGCAATAGTGGCCAGTCCTACTAGCCCTGGGTGAGATTATTGGGGCTTTTGGGGGGAAGTAATGGGTCTACTTAAGTTGTTTTGCTGGGGCTTGTGAAGGAGTCTTGACCTTTACTCATGGTAGATACTTGTAGAAAATACAAATTAGGGGATAAAACATTTTAAATAATCAAAATCAGTCTTCTGGGGAGTCTGGTTAGCAGTATGAGATACGAATCTCTATATAATTTTCCACAATTTGGGCCAACTGTTGTATTGGATTGAGTACAGGAAGTGGAGTCATACGATCTGATTGAGGGTCACATGTGGGCTTTGCCATTTAACTGGCTGAGTTCAGCAATTTACAAACTTTCTGAGCTCTTTGTCATCACTGGCCATACTGAGAGAGTTTCTAATCCAAGGAGTGTTGTAATGATTCTGTAATGACACAGGTAAAAGTGCACCGTGTCCCTGCCATGCTTCCTGATCGATGCACAAAAATGTGACTATATATTCTGAATTTATCCAATGATATACTGCATGTTGAATATATAGCATAATACACATAATGCTTGGAATTTAGTAAAGAATCAATACTTTTTTTGGTCTGTATGTTGGGTGGCATGATGCATTTATAAAAGGAACAGTCAATAATACCATCTCCTTATTCTGCATGCATTAGCAAAGTGATTCGTTTCATGAGCTCTACATTTTGGTCATACAATTTTTTTTCAACAAATATTAATCATTCAACAGTTATGTTCTAAAATGAATAAGGTAAGCATACAGTAGTGAGCAAAACAGACTTAGTCTCTCCTCATAGGACCTACAATTGAATAGAGGGAAAAAGTGTCAACCAAACAATCAGGTTTGTATTTACCAGTTGTGATAAGTCCCGTGGCAGAGAAGTAGTAGTAGGGTGCTGTGAGAGTCTGTGAGGGTTGAGGGAAGAATATTTACATGGAATTACACTTGAACTGAGATACGACAGATGAGAAGCAGCTAACAAGAGAAACCAAGTGGGAAAAAGGAAGGATCTGGAGAGGAAAGGAAAGAAAGGCGTGAGGCACTGATGGGGCCATTGTAGATTGGAAGTGGAAAGAGAGTGGGTCCCATGATGTGATGCAAGACTTCCAGGTCCTATGAGGGATTTCAACCTGAAAGCAATGGGCTTCAGGTGGGTGCAGCAGGAGAACATGCTGATTCAACATCAACAACCACTTTCAGAAGGCATGAGTAGATTTGGGCAGACACAGGGATTGCCTCAGCAGGCCCAAGTGTATAATAATTGTAACGTGAATTAAGGAGGTGGCATTTGAGAGGGAGGAAATGAAAGGATCCTGTAAATGTTGAGGCATTTAAATGTACAGGATTATGTGATGAATTGACTATGTCAGGTGGGGAAAAGGGAAATTCTAATGATTGCTCCCAAGTCTCTGGATTGTATATCTAGAAGGATGATTGTAGCATTCAGTAGTGCAGGAACCACATGTGAGCCTGTGAAGACTTGAGGCTTGTTTTAGTCAGGTAGAGTTGGAGATACTTTTGAGACACCCAAGTATTGGACATGGTGTCTGGAATTCTGTGTAAAGGTCTGGCCTAGAGATAGAATTTGGGAGTGAAGTTTCCATGTGGGGTACAGGTGGGAAGTGAAGAGAGAAGAGGGCCTAGGGTTGGGCCTGGAAGAACTTTGCTGTTTGTGGTCTATTTGGGCACAGGCCCAGGAACATGGTCAGGAATGTCCTGGACAATTGAACTATTTAAATGACTGGATATCACTTAATGACTGGTTATTGATTATCTAGAGTCAAGAAACCAGAGGTGGGAATTTTCTCTATCACAGTTCTCAGAGGTATGGTACATAGGGGTGAGTGGATGGGTATGATCTATGCTTTCTGGAATAGAAAACCAGAATCAAAATATAATACAATGTAAGTACATTTTTTATATTATTTGTCTTCATTCCTGGTACTGAAGTTCAATGCATAGGGAACTCATTTACACACAGTCTTTGTTGCATATAGAATTGAAGTAAAGGAAAAGCATTGATTTAAGCATATCATCAATTTCTTTTTCAGAAGTTCTCTTGATTAAAACTACAATTACACACATACAATTACAAACACACACACACAAACAGACAACTAGAAGGACACCAACATTAGTTTATATAGTTTGAAACCTATGTCAGGAAAATGACTCTCATCATTTTTCTGTTACAAGATAAAATATAAGAATGCCAAGCTGCTTGCTTATGAGTCTCCTCAATTACTTAATGAAGAATAAACAGAAAAAGTGATCAGTTCAGAATTGTTGAGTCATGTGTATAATGATTGCTAGAAATGCTGGCAACCTCAAAATGTTCAAAATGAAAAGGTAATAAAGTGCTAAGTTTGGAAAAACACCATCTAGCAGTAGGAATTCAGAAGGGGACATCTTCACCTTACCTCAACAGATATGTTCTGATTTTTTCTTTTTAAAGAAAATCATTTAAAGAGATCCATAACCAAAAAAAAAAAACCACCAGAAAAACAAAACTCCCTCCCCCAAAACAAAAACTATTATAATCAGTAAGTGTTATAGGAACACCTATTGGAATATACATATATAAAAACACTGCACTGCAGTATTTGTAACTAAAAATGAATTGTACAAGACCAAAATTAAATGGTGTAAGAAGGTGGAAAACCTCATATATATACTATGTAGACAACATGAAAAGGAAAGGATTCTTAGAGCAGTAGCGAAATACTAAAATTAGCATTTTCCCTATTATATTGTCTTTCTGCTGAGGACTTCACATGGCATCATACAGTTATTGTGTCATCAATATATCTGTCTAGAAGCAAAAGGTATGTAGGATGTGGATTTTGACCTCAAGTTCTGATATGAAAGGTATGTAGATAAACGTTAGAAGAGAAACCTAGCTTCTCTTCTATTATATGATGATTCAATTTCCTGGAAATTGTAGAGTTTGCTTAAAATCCTTTCTCCTATTTTATTTCCATTTCTCTCTTATTGTGTGGAATTTTAGGGTGCACATTGGCTATACTTTTAAGTAAGCATTTTAGAATTTTTAGGATGGTTGAAAACAATCATTTTTTAAAGAGAAAAATGCATTGCCAGATATTTTTAAAAGTTCTATTTGTTTAATAAAAAAATATGTGGGTATTTAAACACAGGTTTAAACTTTAAATAAGTGAGTTATGACAAATTATGAATGCAGGAATCTGAAAGGGAGGTCTAAAATTATTTTCTTGTTAAGAAATTGAATTTATCTTTATAAAAAGAAAAAAAAACTTTCTATGGCTATTTTACAGTAAAGTAGTTCCAGAGCTGGTAGGAAGTAAATTAGTAAGGTATTTGCTAAAATGAAAGACATTTTTTTGTTCCTGAAAACATGCCCTGATGCTACCAAGATTTGAGGTTATTTTAGCCACTTTGAAAGTTGGAGTTTTTATTTCCACAAGCAGTGACACTCTTAAATCTTCAAATTGTCATCTAAACCATTGTGTTGGCTAATGACCACATTACTTGCCCTGTTCCACAAGGAATGGGAAGGGTTGGTATTTGTGTGTGTGTGTGTGTGTGTGTGTGTGTGTGTGTGTGTGTGTGTGTGTGTGCATTTGAAGTAATTGCCTGTGGATTTGTCCTTTCATTGATCTGCTTATTTACAAAATTTCAGTTAATAGTGTGTGAGAGTATTTCAGTAGTGCATCTTTCAGGGATGAGTGATCCATAGCTTTTTATTCTTAACAGGGTGTGAAATAACCCCCTTCCCCCCAAATGTTAAGGACTGAATTAGCTTTCATAAAATGACACTAGAGGGCATTCATCAACCAGCAGCAGGAGCAAGAATCCCTCCAGTATTGCGCAACACAGAGAACAGCCTGAACTCTACTCTCCAGTGGGAGAGTACACCAGACCCTTGAATTAGTTAAATAAACATACCTCAAAAATTTCTTTTCCTGTATTCTTTCATATAATGTACTCTCAGGTATTGACAATAATAATTTGTAATGGTGGCAGAGTTCACTTTTATTTGCTGCTTTGTATTGATGTTTGCAATCTTTACAATTATAAATTGGGAAATATTAATTGAGAGAATAAAAACACTGCATCTATCATATTGGCTTTTTGACATTACATCACTGGATTTTCTTCATATTTGGATTTTATAAAATCTATTTTGAGGCATTGTTATTTAATGGGAAGTCTACTTACTAGTATGTGACCTTGGGCAAATTTAATGAGATTTCATTTTCTCATTTGTAAAATGAGTTCATGTAAAATGCCTATTTCACAAGGATTCTTTGAGGCAGTTGAGGATGTTTGTGATGATAACTGGCCCATAAGAATTGTTAAAGCATTTATTGAATCAGAATTAAACACTAATATTTTAATGCTTTCTCTTATCTTCAGGTATTTTATATTATGCATACCTTGATTAAATAATTTACGTAAAAAATTTATAAACAAAAAGAAATTTGTCTTCCTGACAAGTTTTATAATTTTTTATTCATCAATAACCAAGAAGTTCTTATCCAACCTTCTGTCTCCAGTGAAACTAATTGTAAGGCAGAAAGCAGAATACATTTCTCACATTTAGCTTTGATTTTAAGGTCAATAATTAATTGAAAAGGTTTTTAATATCTAACAGTGTGAACTATGCATTCCTGTTCTGGGGATCAGCTTCAGCAGTTAAAGAAAAAAATTGTTATAATTGTGATAATTTAAAATATTAAACACAAACCTTTATTAATAAGAAAACGAAAAGCTTAGTAAATCTTATGTTATTCTTTGTACCACGGAAGTTTTCATTTTGGTAGGAAATCAAGTGTTCATCCATAGCTATTAAGCACAGGAGAAAGGTGCTGCCAAGTACCTAGTACTGACCTGAAAATTCACTTTGGAATAGTTGAGCTCCTTTTATGAGAGTATGAGTTCAACCCACCTCTCTGTTAGGCTTTGATGATTTGATTGATGATTAATTAGGGGACTTATATCTTTCTCTAGGAAAAAACAAAACAAAACAAAACTTAAGTTGCTAGATTTGAATGTGTCCACGACCCAATTTAGAATATTTGCAGGTGCTTCTTTTAATACTGAAAAACTGGGAGTTGTGTTAATGACAGGCAGAGTGTGGGACAGTGGACAATGTGCAAAGCAACCTCTTCCTGCTGTCTGTGTCCCTTCCCGTGCTCTTTAGTCCTGGGGAAAAGTCTTCTTTCAAAGTGCCAGACAAACCCAGGGCTCCAGGCTGACCCCAAGCCAAGACCAATGGCCATCTTATGGCCCATGAAAGTTCTTTAGTACTAACCACTGAGATGCTTTTCCTGGCACAGTCAGATGGTGGCTCCCTCTGCTCCAAACTTATTTAAAATGACTGACTCCCCTGATACCCCCACCCAAGATCCTACTACCATTGTTCACTGATGAATCTGACACCACAAATGTTGGACAGATAAGATCAAAAGGAGCTTGTTTCTTTCTGTCTTTCTCATTGCGATGAGGGCACCCGACAGCCACACTGATCTGTTCATGTGAGAGTAGCCATGTGAATCAGTCCATCTAGGGACCCCCACATTTGCAGCACCTTTGCTACATTCTCATTTTATCTCAAACCATGGGGATTGAGCTGGTTTCCAAGAGCAAATTATAGTCCTGTCCATGTGGTGGATAGGTCAGAGTGAACTGGCCACTTCATAAGTGATAAGATCACAATTTGGACTTCTTCCCAAGAGGTTGTACCTGGACTCTTTTGCTTCCCAGAGGTAGAGCCACCTCCGTTCTATGACACTTGATGTAGAGGTTGTGACAGGTAGGGATGGGATTTAATGAAGTGGAAATACACTATATTGGCCTTTAAACTAGAGGTTGGCAAACTTTTTCTGTAAAGGGGCAGATAGTAAATATCTAAAGCTTGGCAAGCCATATAGTCCCTGTCACAACTCAGCTCAGTCATTGTATTGTAAAAGCAGCCATAGACAATATGTAAATGAAAGAGAGTGTCTGCTTTCCCAATAAAACTATATTTATACAAATAAGTGGTGGACCCTGTGGGCTGCAGTTCACTGCCCTGCTTTAAACCATCCCACCCCCATTACCTCACAGAAACATGGCCAAGAAAGCATCCTTCTGAGTAAGACCGAGGAATAAGAGAACAGACAGACATTTGTTTAACTCTCTCCTGTCCTTATTTCATTCTTGTTGCCTCTAAAAGCCTCTGAAGTGTGCTGCTAGCAGGGCTGGATGTCTTGTGCAGATGGCCCTCTCACAGGGACAGGGGGACAAAGCTGACATATGGAACAGGTTAGGAGCCCATTCCTCACATACATTTGTAGACTAATGGTTGGTCCATTGTGCTGGGCCTGTGGGAAGCGGGCTTCTTCATACATGAGTCATTTTCCCCATAGAATGTCTGCAAGAGAGTCTTTTTTTCCTTTCTCTCATTAACTGCACTGCGAAATGCATGCTCAGTGGAAAATTCTCCAACTAACACTTAATCAAGTGGCCCTACAGGCCACTTTTCCTCTCAGTTGGTCTCCTGCTTTGAAGATAATCACTGGCATCAAGCTGGGAGTTCCAGGTAGTAGGTGTGGGCTGGGGGTTCTCCTATAATGCTCCTGTGACAGCCCGGGAAGTTCTGGGACATCTGCTGTCTGAGTACCAACGTTACCCCATATGATACCCAACAATTTTGGATGCTGCTGTGATTAAAACAGTGGGCAAATATTGTACATGCATTAGGTTTTGCCTCCATGGATGTTTGTGTGTGGTCACATGATGGGATTCTTCTTTCTATGTCTGCTGGGCACAGCACACCCCGGTGAAGTCAGCGTGGCTGAAACCTGAGTACTGGAGGCAGTGGCTGGGGGATGTTAGTGTTTGCCACAGGACTGATGAGGCAGACTGGTACTTGGTGATTTGTTGCATCATCCTACATCTTGTTATTATGTTAATTTTTCTAGACTTGCTCAGATGGACGGAAGATTGTGTTTAAGAATAGTAATTGCTGCATAAAATCCTGAATGATAGCTTGTATGTGCATATGTTTCTTCTAAGAAGTAAAATCTGCCTTGTAGATTTCATTTCCATAATCTTCATTTTCCTTTTGAATGCTAAATATTGTGTCCTAAAAAACTGAAAAAGCAAAAAAAATTCATTTAATAATGATTTCAACATTATTGTTTCCTGTTTTCTGAGGATTTTTGTTTGTTTTTGATAAATTACAGCAATCCACAATGTAAGACCATGGTCATTTCTTCAATATTAAAATAATTGAACTTATTTCTTTTCAATGCATCTACTCAACCATAATTCTGCTTTCTTTTGCCTCTTTCATCACATTTCTTTAGTCCATTTCTAGAGCTTTCTGACCCAACCTGCTAGTTGATTTACCAATCTTCCACATTTCTGATGAAGTAGAAGAAAGTGAACAGCCTATTGCTTCAAGTCTAGAATCCTTTGCCCAATTTTCCCTCTTACCTTGTTTCTCTTTCATTCTTTTTCTCCATTTGTCTCTCCATATGTTTGTTCAAATAGTTAGAAAATGTGGACAGTTAAGCATAAATTTCTTGATCCCACCCCAGTCTCCCAGCCTCAACCCCTCTGAGGCAACCACAATTAATAGTTTGCTGTGTGTCCTTCAGAAATTTCCTTGCATGGGCAATCAATCACATAGGCCCATGTCCCTTGTTAAAGAAGCAATATGTATTATACAGTCAAGGTTTTACATTTTGTGCTTCTCACTCAACCCTATCTATGCCTTGAAGATTATTCTTTATCAGCAGTTGTGGATCAACATTTTCATGGCTCAGGGATGGTTCCCAGGGTCTTCTATCATCAGCTGCACACTTTCCTAGTGACCATTAGTCCTCACTTGTCCTCAATATCCTTTGATGTAGTCTGGTTGGCTTTCTCTCATCCCTGAAGGGTGGAAGCCACTCCTGCTCTGATGTCATGTACTTCCTCCTGGTTTACCTGATGCTTTAATCTAGCACATCCTCCAGGGTCCCACTCTTCCCATCCCTTTCCTAAAGTCTCCTGAGGCTGTGCTAGTTAGGGTGACTTCAAGGCAGACAGTACCCGCTCAGAATTAGCATTTAGTTGTTTCCTTTGTGTCATCTTGTTTCACTGTGACAGAGCCTAAAGTCCTTCTGGGCAGCAGCTTCAACCATCTTGTTCCTTCAAAGTGACTAGCACAGTGCCAAGAACTAGTTTCATTTGATTCTTCCTCAAAGGGATGGCAGCATCTGTCAGTGCCCCTTTTAGACTGTAAGCTCTTTTAGGAAAGGGGCCCTTTCCTGCTTTGGAGATTGTTCAGATCCCCTATGGGTAATCCTGATGTTCACCCCAAACAATAAAGGCTGATCTAAGGTTTATTGATCTGTCTCCTAATTAATTTGTTGTCATTTTAAGCTGGAGCCTGAAGCCATGGTTTTATTTTACCCTGTGTGTTATTATTTCCCAAGTTGTTTATAAGACTCTAAGATTTGTGTGATGGTTGATTCAAGAAACATTGCATCAGATATAGGCATTTTTACATCCACTGAGAGACATACCAGGATCAAAATCTAAAGTAATTGAAGTTACTCGATTTTAGAGAAAGAAGAGACTTTAGCATCATTTCAGGCAGTTTTGTTCTCTTATACATGACACCATGAGTGACCCAGATTTCAGTGAGATTATAACTCAGACCTTGCCCTCCAGGCCATGGGCTGTCTTTGGTATACTCTGCCACCTTTCCCCTGCTCAGTCTTTATTCCTCACTCCTGCCCCTGTGTATTAAGACTCTTTAATTTCTATTGTGTAGTTATGGCTTCTCTCGTTTCTTCTTCTTTAAGAGTCAAATGTATTTACAATTCATCTGCAACCCATCACTTACATTTGATTAGGCCTAACTGAATCCATTGGTGAGATGTTGGTGGCTTTCTCCATAACAGGGGACTATATTGTTTGGTAACTCTGAGTCAGACCAAGCCTAAAGCATCACTTGGAAATCCTTCAGTTGTTCTTTGAAAGTTCCATGTCTTGAGATGTTATTCTTGATGTTATTTTTCTTTAGAGAGTCTTTTAGTCCTTGTAAAACAACTGCTGGGAAACTATAGCTTAGCTAAGTGGTGAAGAGCTGGCACATTTTAAGTAAATTAATTTGCTGTCTCCACTCAAGGTAAGTCCTTTCTAGTCTCTTTGACCTTCTCAGTGGGTGCTGAAGGATTTTTAACCATTCTCATATTAAGAAGGAACTGTTTACCCATGCCACTTTATTTTTCAACTTTCAAAGACAAAAAAAATCTCTTTGAAAAAAGTGATATCATATTTTTGGCAGACAAGACTCCACTGAGGTGGAAATTTGCATTAAGGAAAAAAATAAGGATATAAATGGGGTGATCACAATAGGTAAAAAGTAATTGGCGGAGGAGATATAGGACAAAAGAATGAAAGAAAATGAAAAATATATCTAGAAAGGCAGAGGTAATAAGCATACCTTTTTATTTACTTATCTATGTTCCTGTTCACATAATGTTTTAGACAAAAAAAAGTATGGTACAACAAAAATCATTAGTTTCAGAGCTACTCCTTAAGGACAATAACAAGTAATTTGTGTCTTCTAAATACAATAGGAGTTTAATAATTGTGTGCTTGTCCTGTTATAAATGTGGTACAACAAAATTTCCCTAGATATAAAATATCAGATATCTCATTATCAAAATCCCTATGGTTTTACTCACTTTTTGTAATATGGCCTCTCATGTACAATAAAATGCACATATAAGCATAAACTCATAGATGAATAATAAATATCACAATATCACTTGTGTTTTTACAGCTTAAAAGATTATTCTATATTCTATTAAAAGATATAATGAATTAGAAAAAGGAGCCATCTCAAGATTGCAAGGGATGTATAGTCTATAAAAGATTGGAGAAAAATTACTTATTTATTTTCTTGTTTAGAAATGTGGATTGCAAGTAGTCTGTGTCCAAGTTATATACTGATATTTAAGGTGTCTCAAATCAACATTAATGGCATTAAGTTTTGGGGAGGCCATATAAATAAAGAGGATGCAGATTTCACTAATGAAGCCATTTGCTTTTGTCCCTTGATGCAATTTGACTTCCTATAGGCCATATGCTTATAATAAAAGTCTAATATTCTAAATGTCCCCTCTCATGTTGCTTGCAGAGGATGTATTCAGCTGGAATTAATGCTGTATCTTGGGGCTGCTGTTCCCCAAAATTGGATTATCTTGCTATAACATGGTTATATCTCAGGTAAACATTAATAGCTACCAGTGAATCATAAAAAATGGGAAATCCTTGCTTTCCACATTGCAGAACCTCACCTTTCTTCTTATCTTTTCCAGTCTCTCCCCCATCAATCCTCCCTCCCATCTTGCCCACTGAAGTGCAGAAACTATACCTTTTTTACAGGATGAAAAAAACGTATGTTTCCTACAGAGTAAGTACATTTTCAGCAGTGAGCTTGGCACAGACTTGGGATATTAAGCAAACTTTTTGGATTGGTGTCTTTCATACCTGCACACCCTGTTTTCACCTAGAAGCAGCTGAAGTGATGGGAACAGGTGCAAGCCAAATGCCCATCAATAGGAAAGGTCTTGGTCTAAAATAATCCTATCATGATTAAAGGGGGTTTTGTCGTGTTACATTTTTCATGAAGGACCTGTATGGAATTGTAGGAGTGTCATATATTATCTTCTCATTTCATTTAAACAAAATGGTCAGTTAGAAAGGGAGGATGCACTATGCCAAGAATTATCTAAGTGAAACCAAATGCAACTGTGAGAAGCACTTGGATTTTGTTGTATCCAAAACCTGCTCTTCTTTTGTGGAATGAAACCAGACAAAACTTCTTTCTGGAACGTAATAATAATAATAAGATGGGGAGGGTGTTCTTATTTTAAAAATGTGTTGGGAAAAAGTGTTTAAAAGCCTTTATAAGATTATGTGATATACTAAGTTTTACAAGGCTGGTTCCTTTCTTGGTTAGGAAGAACCAATAAAGCAAAACTATTTTGCCACAGACTGATCACAATGCACAATTTGCATTTGGAATATCTCTGATCCCATAGCCTGGCTAAGGACTGGCTATGATAGCCTTAGGTTTTGGTCACTCCATTGCCCAATCCACTCCTCTGTTAGTTTCAATGTGATATGCAGGCCCAGAAAAATAGGCATGTGAGCCTTGCATTCTACAGTCTAGTTAAAGAGGTCTTCCTAACAGATGTGGAAATTCGAGGTCAGGAGCAAGATTATAACACTTAAAAAAATAACTATGGAAATAGAAAATTTGGAAAAAACAAAAATACAAAAAAATAGATTTTTTATAATACTTCACTTTTCTTGTTTTTTTTTTTGTTATTAAAGCTTATTAGGGTGACAATGGTTAGTAAAGTTACATAGGTTTCAGGTGTACAATTCTGTAATGCATCATCTATATATCATATTGTGTGTTCACCACCCAGAGTCAATTCTCCTTTCATCACCATATATTCACTTTTCTTGTTATGAAGTATATGAATTAAAGTTAAATTCTTCCTTTCCCTCCCACTGACCCCTAAAGTAACCATAGCTAACAGTTTAACAACCGTCACACCAAACTGTTCCTTGTGCTTCTTTATCCAACTACACATATAGGCACATACATAGTTTTATGACATACATAGTTTATGTCAAACTCATTGTTTGATAGCATCTCTTTTTGCTTAATTTTTTTTCAAGTTAGTTCATATAAATCTACTTCATTTAAAAAAGTCACTACCTAGTACTATAGTACATGTATATACTATAATTTACTATATCATCCCAATTCTGATAGATCTGTAGGTTATTTTTGAGAAAAGTACATTACAAATAACAAACATTTAGATCCTAAATTCACCTAGTTAAAATTTTGCTTTATTTATGGGTGAGGAAACTGAAACCTAGAAAGGCTGAATGACTAGCATAATTAATAGAGAACTATAAGTAGAATACATATGTTCTGAATTCTTCCTGTCATTTCCTATTGTTTAGGCACGAGGACTCATTCTGTATTAAAAAAAAGAGGATATGAGAGAGCTCATGGAGGGCATAGAGACAAATAAGACTTCCTTTTTTCCTTCCTTCACTCAAGTTTTCTTCTAGTTGTTAGGGACACATCACTAAAAACACCTTTGACTTCAGGAATCTCATAGTTTAGTGTGATAGGTAGGAAGAGGTGTATAAACAAAATAAAAAAGTAAATTATGTTGTATTGGAAAATGATGGAATCTGTGGAAAAACAGAGCATAGTGGTGGCGTCTGAGGGACCATATTACAATTTTATTTTATTTTTTTTATTTTTTTATTTTTTTACAGCTGTTCCCATTTATTATAAAGATAGAGGTCTTAGGAAATTACAAGAGAGTCTGTCATTAAGCTTTCCAAGTCATGTGTCTCCCACTGCTAGCAGGATGGGAGAGAATGAGTTCACATTACAATCTTGAAGAAGCTTCCTGAAGATTAGGAAGGTGGACAGTCAGTGAAGGGGCTGGTCTGGACCTTTCAGGACTAGAATTTCAGTGAGCTATTTTATGGTCTTTTTTATTTTTTATTTATTATTATTAGTTTCAGGTGTACAAAACAATGCAATAGTTATCCTTTTCACCCCTCACAAAATGACATCCACTTCCCTCCCACCCACGTTATCATACTTATCTATTACAATTCCATTGATTCCATTCCCACGCTCTACTCCACATCCCATGACTATATGTATATATAATTATAGTTGACATACAATATTATTCAACATCAGCTTCAGATATATAGTGCAGTGGTCAGGCCTCTACACCATCTATGAAGTGGTCTCCCTAACAAGATATGAGTTCATCTGGCCCCCTAAAAAATATTTACAACATTATTGATTATATTCCCTAGACTGTCTTTTCTATCCCTGAGGCCATATTGTAGTTACCAGTTTGTATTGTCTCATCACTTCCCCTTCTCCTTCATCCCCACTCCCCCAACTAGCAACCCTCAGTTTTCCTCTGTGTCTCTGACACTATTTCTGTTTACATTACTCATTTATTCAGTTCTTTAGATTCCACATATAAGTGAGATCATATGGTATTTGTCTTTCCCTGACTGACTTATTTCACTTAGCATAATGTTCTCTAGGTCCATCCATATCGTTGCAAATGGTACAATTTCCTTCTTCTTCTTTTTTTTTTAAAGATTTTTATTGGGGAATTGGGGGGATGGGAACAGTGCTGGGGAATTGGGGAAAGGAGAACAGACAAGTTTCTGTCATTTTTGTTCTTCAGTCTAGTTGTAGAGGACGTTGCTTCACTGGCCCAAGTTGGCACCAACATTGTGCTCTTCCCTGGTGAGGCAGATCAGTCGCTGGCTTCTGGACGGCCGCTCACTGCGGCTGCTGGCCGCTCACGCTGGCTGCTGGCTACACACGGTAGCCCATGGCAACCCACTGCCACAGGGGCTGCAGCCTACGCCGTCGCCGGCGACTCATGGCAACCCAGCTCCAGGTTGAGCTGTTGTTCAGCATCTTAGCTATAGAGGGCAGTGTCACTGGCCCTCATATGTGGGATCCGAACCGGGGCCCTCTGGCATCCCAAGCGAGTTCTTAACCATCGCGCCACTCGGTCGGCCCTCCTTCTTCTTTATAGCTGAGTAATACTCCATTGTGTAAATGTACCATAGTTTCCTAATCCAGTCGTCTACCGATGGGCATTTCGGTTGTTTCCAAATCTCGGCATTGTAAATAGCGCTGCAATGAACATAGGAGTGCACATGTTTTTTCGAATTAATGTCTTGGGGTTTTCTGGATAAATACCTAAGAGTGGAATTCATGGGTCATAAGGTAGTTCCATTTCCAGTTTTTGAGATACCTCCATGCTGATTTCCATAGTGGCTGCACCAATCTACAGTCCCATCAACAGTGCACAACAGTTCCCTTTTCCCCACAACCTCGCCAGCATTTGTTGTTTGTTAACTTATTGATGATAGCCATTCTGGCAGGAGTAAAGTGGTATCTTATGTGGTTTTTATTTGCATTTCTCTAATGATTAGTGAGGTTGAACATTTTTTCATATGCCTTTTGGCTATCTGTATGTCCTCTTTAGAGAAATGTCTCTTCATATCCTCTGCCCATTTTTTAATTGGGTTGTTTGTTTTTTTGGTGTTGAGTTGCATGAGTGTTTTGTAAATTTTGGATATTAACCCCTTATCAGATATCTTGTTAACAAATATCTTCTCCCATTCAGTAGGCTTCTTTTTTGTTTAATTGATGGTTTCCTTTGTTGTGAAAGAACTTTGAAGTTGAATGTAGTTCCATATGTTCATTTCTTCTTTTATTTCCCTTGCCCACAGGGATGTATCAGTAAAAATAGTGCTCAGGGTAATGTCTCCAAATTTAGTACCCTATATTTTCTTGTAGGAGTTTTATGGTTTCAGGTCTTACATTTAAGTCTTTTATCCATTTTGAATTTTTTCTTGTATGTGGCATAATGAGGTGGTCCAGTTTCATTTTTTTGCACGTGTCAGTCCACTTTTCCCAGCACAATTTATTAAATAGACTATCTTTACCCCAATGTAAATTCCTGCTTCCATTTTCATAGATTAACTGGCCGTACATGCATGGATTTATTTCTGGGCTCTCTATTCTGTTCCATTAATCTATTTGCCTGTTTTTATGCCAGTACCATACTGTTTTGAATACTGTAGTCTTGTAGTATGTTTTAATGTCTGGTAGCATGATACCCCCAACTTTGTTCTTATTTCTCAGGATTGCTGTGGCTAATCGGGGTCTTTTTTGGTTCCATATAAATTTTATGTATTTTCTATTTCTGTGAAAAATACCTTAGGTAGTTTGATTGGAATTGCACTGACTCTATATATTGCTTTAGGCATTATGGACATTTTATCTATATTAATTCTTCCTATCCATGAGCATAGTAGGTGCTTCCATTTATTTGTATGTTCTTTTATTTATTTCTTCAGTGTCTTATAATTTTCTGAGTACAGGTCTTTTTCTTCTTTGGTTAAATTTATTCCTAAGTATTTTATAATACGTGAAGTGATTGTAAATGGAACTGTTTTCTTAATTTCTTCTTCCGATAGTTTATTATTGGTATATACAAATGCAACTGATTTCTGAATATTGATTTTATATCCTGCTACCTTACTGAATTCATCTATCATTTCCAATAGTTTTTTGATGGAGTCTTTGGGGTTTTCTTTATGTAGTATCATGTCATCTGCATATAATGACAATTTTACTTCCTCTTTATTGATTTGGATGTCTTTTATTTCTTTTTCTTGTCTGATTGCTGTGGCTAGAACTTCCAGAGCTATGTTGAATAAAAGTGGAGAAAGTGTACAGCACTGTCTTGTTCCTGATCTTAAGGGGAATGGTTTTAGCTTTTCCCCATTGAGTATGATGTTAACTGTGGGTTTATAATATATGGCCTTTACTATGTTGAGATATGACCTCTCTATTCCCACTTTGCTAAGAGTTTTTATCATAAATCTATGCTGGATTTTGTCAAATGCTTTTTCTGCATCTATTGATATGACCATATAATTTTTTATTTTTATTTTTGTTGATTTGGTGTATCACATTAAGTGATTTGTGGATGTTGAACCAACCTTGCATACTAGGGATGAAACCCACTTGATCATGATGTATGATCTTAATATATTGCTGAATTCTGTTTGCTAAAATTTTGTTGAGGATTTTTGCATCTACGTTCACCAGGGATATCAGCCTGTAGTTTTCCTTTTTTGTACTGTCTTTGTCTGGTTTTGGAATCAGGGTGATCATAGCTTTGTAGAAAGAGTTTGGGAAACTTCCCTCCTGGATTTTTTGGAAATTTTCAGAAGAATAGGTGATAATTCTTTTTTGAATGTTTGGTAAAATTCACTTGTGAAGCCCTCTGGACCAGGGCTTTTTGTTTGTTGGGAGCTTGTTGATTACTGATTCAATTTCCTTGGTAGTAATCAGTCTATTCAAATTTTCTGTTTCTTCTTGAGTTAGCTTTGGGAGGTTGTACACTTCTAGGAAATTATCCATTTTTTCTAGATTGTCAAATTTGTTCGCATATAATTGCTCATAGTAATTTCTTAAAATTTTTTATATTTCTGTGGAGTCTGTTGTCACTTCACCTCTTTCAGTCCTGATTTTACTAATTTGAGTCTTCTCTCTCTTTTTTTTTTTTTTGATGAGTCTGGCTAGAGGTTTGTCAATTTTGTTTATCTTCTCTAAAAACCAGTTCTTGGTTTCATTGATCTTTTGTATTGTTTTTCTGGTCTCTATTTTGTTTATTTCCACTCTGGTCTTTATTATCTCCTTCCTTGTGCTCCTTTTGGGCTTATTTTGCTGTTCTTTTTCCAGTTCCCTGAGGTGTAAAGATAACCTGTTGTTTTGAAAGTTTTCTTGCTTCTTTAGATAGGCCTGCATTGCTCTGAACTTCCCTCTTAGGACTGCTTTTGCTGTATCCCGGAGATTTTGGGTTGTGGTGTTTTCATTTTCATTTGTCTCGAGGTACCTTTTGATTTCCTCCTTGATCTCAGTTTTGACCCACTCACTATTTAGTAGCATGTTATTCAGCCTCCATGTATTTGTGTGCTTTCTGGATTTCTTCTTGATTTCTAGTTTTGTAGTGTTGGGTCAGAGTAGATGCTTGATATGATTTCAATCTTCTTAAAATTATTGGCCTAACATGTGGTCTATCTTGGAAAATGTTCCATGTGCACTTGAGAAGAACATCTATTCTGTAGTTTTAGGGTGAAGTGCTCTGAAAATATCAGTTAAATCCAGCTGATCTAATGTGTCATTTAAGATCGCTGTTAGCGCATTGATTTTCTGTCTGGAGGAACTGTCCATTGGTGATAGCAGGGTGTTGAAGTCCCCTACTGTGATAGTGTTACTGCTAATCTCCATCTTTGTCTGTCAATATTTCTTTTACATATTTAGGGGCTCCTGTGTTAGGTGCATAGATGTTTACTAGGGTTATGTCCTCTTGTTGGATGGATCCCTTTATTATTATTATTATTATTATTATTATTATTATTATTATTATTACTATAAAGATTTTATTGGGGAATAGGGGAAGGGGAACAGACAGGTAGACAAATTGCTGTTTTGTTCTTCATTCTAGTTGTGGAGGACGTTGCTTCACTGGCCCATGTTGGTATGATCATTGCGCTCTTCCTGGGTGAGACAATCGTTCACCGGTCATTGGTTGGCTGCTCATGGTGTCTCAAGGCAGCTCTCGCCCGCTGCCGGCCACTCACCCTGGCTGCCAGCCACTCACGTAGCTCACAGCAGCCCACTGCAGCCCTGCTGCAGCCTACGCTGTTGCCGGCAACTCACAGCCGTCCAGCACCAGGTTGAGCTGTTGTTCATCATCTTAGCTATAGAGAGCGCAGCATCACTGTCCCTCAATGTGGGATCCTAACCGCGGCCCTGCTGCTCAGAGCTGGCTCTCCCAAGCGAGTTCCTAACCAGCTGAGCCACTTGGACGGGCCACAATCCCTTTATTATTATGAAGTGCCCTCCTTTGTCCTTTATTATGTTCTTCATTTTGAAGTCCATTTTTATCTGATATAAGTATTGGTACTCCAGCTTTTTTCTCAGTTCCATTTGCATGAAATATTTTACTCTATCTCTTTACTTTCAGTCTGTATGTGTCTTTTGATATCAGGTGAGTCTCTTATATACAGCATATGCAAGGGTCTTGCTTTCTTATCCATTCAGTCACCCTGTCTTTTGATTGGAGCATTCAATTAATTTACATTTAATGTGATTATTGATAGGTGCGTAGTTATTGCCAGTTTGTTATTTGTGTTTCTGGTATTCATTACTTAGGTTGTTTGTCTCTTTCCTCTGCTTAAAGCAGCCCTTTTAACATTTCTTGCAATGCTGGCTTGGTGGTAATGAATTCCTTTAGCTTATTCTTTTCTGGGAAGCTCTTTATCTTGCCTTCAATTTGAAATGATAACTTTGCTGGATAAAGCAATCTAGGTTGTAGGCCTTTATTTTTCATCACTTTGAATACCTCCTGCCACTCCCTTCTGGACTGCAGAGTTTCTGTAGAAAAGTTAGCTGATAGTCTTATGGAAGCACCCTTGTAAGTAACTTGCTATCTTTCTCTTGCTGCTTTTAGGATTTTGTCTTTGTCTTTAACCCTTGCCATTTCACAATAATGTGTCTTGGTGTGGGTGTGTTTGAGATCATCTTGTTTGGAACTCTCTGCACCTCCTATGCTTATATGTCAATTTCCTTTGCCAGGTTGGGGAAGTTTTCAGACATTATTGCTTCAAATATGTTCTCGATCCCTTGCTCCCTCTCTTCTCCTTCTGGTATTCCTATGATGCTCATGTTGTTGTGTTTGATGTTGTCACCCAGGTCTCTTAAACTATTTTCAATGTTTTTAATTATTTTTTCTTTTTGTTGTTCTGTTTGGATGATCTCTGCTATCTTGTCTTCTAAGTCACTGATTCGATCTTCTGCTTCATGCAATCTGCTATTAATTCCATGGAGTTTGTTATTTAATTCAGTAATTGTATTCTTTAGCTATAGTTGGCTGTTTTTCATGATTTCTCTTTCCTTTTTTATATTCTCATTAATTTCCTTGAACACTCTAATAATCAGTGTTCTAAACTGTCTCCAATAGGTTGTTTACCTCTATTTACTCTTGTTCCACTGATTCAGGAGGTTTCTTCTGTTCTTTTATTTGGGATGTGTTTCTTTGTTTCTCCATTCTGTCTTACTCTTTGTGCTTGCTTCAATGTAATAGGTAGATCCCTAGGACTCTCAGTCTTTTTTGGGTGGACTTATGTGGTATGTTTCATTTATATTTGAATTATTCAGACTCCCTTTTCTCCTGTGTGTGTGTGTACCAGAGGTGTTCCTTGTGTTGTGTGTCTTCCCCTGTTGAAGTCGAGTTTTGATTGCTTTTGACTTGTCAGTAGGTGGGATTGACTCCCAGGCTGACTAGCTGTGAAGATTAGCTGTGTCCACAGTATATGAACTGCTGTGTGAGGCTTGGCCCCTATGCGCTCTCATGCCTGTAGCGATTTCCCTTTGGCTGTGACTCTTGTAGGTCAGATCCCGTAATGCTTTGGTTTTATCTAAAGTTGGCCTCTGAGTGTGATGATTCTTGTGCCTCTTTGGCTGAGAGGACTTTAGAGCAAAACAGATCAACAAGCACAACCACAGCAGCCACCAAAGGAAACCAGATACTATCATATGTAAAAAACAACCATTAACTTACACTCAACATGTACAGAAATATCAAGCATACAAAAGGAGAAAAACAAACAAACAGAAACAAAACAACAACAACAAACAAGGAATAAATAGCAAAACAAAATAATACAAAATATAATAAAATAAAAAATAGAATAAACACGAGAAACAAAATAGCAACACTCAAAAAAATTGCAGAAAAAAATGGAAAGAAGGAGGAAAAATAGAATAGTGAAAAGAAGGGAGAAAGGGTAGAAAAGAAAGAAGGAAGGTAAGAGAGAAAAAAGAAGAAAAAAAATATATGTCTACATTCCCATATATATGGACATATATATCCACATATATGCACCTTTATATATGCCTATATTAAAAAATAAAAATGATAATAATAAAATAGAAAAAAACAAAAACAACCAACACAAGCAACCAACTAAAAAACCCATCTAAACACCCAAAAGAACCCTATTAACTACAGCAATATAACACACCAAAAAACAGAAAACAGAAAAAACAAGACAAAAAAAAACCCAAAGAAACAACCAGTGCCAGTCTTGGCTGAAGTCCACCAAGCTCTCCCCAGGTTTTCCTCTGCTGTACACAAGCTCCACTGCATCTTGTGGGGGCAGGGCCGGCCGCCTGGCGCCTACAGTGACCCTGGTAATGCAGGTCTATTTTAGATGAGTGGGATTATGAAGTGTGATTGGTAGTTTTTACAAAGTCAATGCTGTTTCTGCTCTTGCCTGTCCAGAGGCACGCTGATTGCTGAGCAGCCAGAGGGCTGGATGTGCATCTTAGGGCACTCTTTCCACTGGAGGCTGTTGGTTGGGTGGAGATTTCAGAGCTGCTACAGGCCCCCTGCCGGGGGTCTGCTTGTGACTCAGCAACTGAGGTTGCTCTGCCTCCCAAGCCGTACAGGAAGGGTGGGGGTAGGGTGTGCGTAGGCTCACACTCCTGCAGCCTTTTCTCATGTGGAGTTTCTCAACCCCTTGGGAGTAAGAGCGCCTCTGTAATCTGACCCTACATCTCCATTCAGAGGTCAGGTTAAGGCTCTGGCAGGGCGAGGGTCAAGGTTTCTGAGGGAGGATGGAGATGGGCTCTTATCTATGCAGGGTTTTTTTTTTATACCAGAAAAAAGAGAGAGAGAGGGAAAAAAAGCCCCCCCCTCCCCCGCTCCAGCCAAGCTCCTGTTGCGCTCTAGGAGCCCACCTGGTGCTGCAGCGCTCTCTGCTCTGCCTCCTGGGATTATGTGTCTCTGCAGCAGCTGTGGGTGTGGGCTGGGTCTCCACATGTCTGGCTCCTCTTCTCCTGCTCGCCCTGTTTGAGGTTTCTGCCTCTGAGTCCGCACGCCCCTGAGTCCTGTTGCACAAAGGCTGAGCTCGCCTGATGCTACAAACACTCTCCCCTCTGTTTCCTGGGTTCTTACAGCTTCGCAGCCATGAGCGTGATGGACCGCACCTCTGCAAGCACGTCTCCTCTCTCTTTTCCCTGACTCGCCCAGCCTGTGGCTTCTGCCTCAGACTGCAAGCTGTAGCGCTCTTGCTGCACTTCAGGTGGGCCAGAGGTGCAGGGAGCCAGCCGCAGGAGCACTCTCTGAACTGCTCTCTGAGACCCTAGTAGGGTGTGGGCTGTACCTCCACTGGTCTTGCCTCCTTCTTCCCCCACTCTCCAGGTCTGTCCACCTTTAAGTACTTGGAGTGGGTGTCCCTTCGCTGCTCTGCATGCTTGGTAGAGGTTTGTTTGCTGAGCTCCAGGAGTTCAAATTGCGGCGATTTCCAGGGGAGAATTCAGGGAGCCCTGCTCACCACCATTTTTTCCTGACCTCTATATTACAATTTTAAATGAGACAGTCAGAGTCAGAGTAGACCTCACTGATAAGGTGACGTTTTATAAGAAAAGTAGCTTTATTGAAGTATAACTGACATACAATAAATCACATGTATTTAAAGTGGACAATTTGAAAAGTTTTGACATCTATAGTATACACCCAAGAAGCAACCATTGCAATCAAGATGATGAACGTGTTCACCACTCTTAAAAGTTTCCTTCTGCCCTCTTGTCATCTATTCCCTAGCTTCTCCTTGCCACCTCACCAGCTGTCATTACTGTGTTTCTGTCACTATACATTAGTTAGAATTTTCTAGATATTGATATCAATGGAATCATATGTCATGTACTTTTTTTTCCCCTTTTGGTGGTTTCTTTCACTCAGCATAATTATTTTGATATTCACGCATCTTGTTGAGTGTTTCAGTGGTTCACTCCTTTTTGCTGAGTACTATTCCATTGTTTATCCATTGACTATTTGTTGGACATATAGATTGCTTCCAGTTTCTGGATATTATAAATGAAATTGCTATGAACATTCTTCTACATGTCTTTGTGTACATGACATATACTTTATTTCTCTTGGAAAATACCTAACGTGTTTCCCCCAAAATAAGACTGGGCCTTATATTAATTTTTGCTCCAACAATCTACATTTATTCATTTATTCATGTACAAAAATCTACATTTATTCAAACAGTCATGTCTGGCTGACAATCTTAACTGGGGCTTATGTTTGGGGTAGGGCTTATATTACAAGCATCCTGAAAAATCATGCTAGGGCTTATTTTCCAGTTAGGTGTTATTTTTGGGGCAACACGGTAGGACTGAAATGGCTGTGAGATTTGGTAGGTACCAGTCTAGCTTTTAAGAAACTGCCAAGCTCTTTTTTAAAGTAATTGCAATATTATAGATTTCCCAGAGTCCATAGACATCCCAATTGCTTGAAATCCTCATCAACACTTGTGATGCTCAGTCTTTTTAATTTTAGACATTCTCAGAGGTGTATTGTAATATCTTTTGAGGTTTTAATTTGCATTTTCCTAATAAGTATTGATGTTGATAATCTTTTCATGTGCTTGTTTATCTTCTGTACATATTCTTTGTTAACTGTCTGTTAAAATATTTGGCCATTTAGAAAAACTGGGTTTGTTTTTTTCTTACTGAGTTTTGAGTGTTAAATATTCTGAACACAGATCCTTTGTCAGATACAGAGGGTGCCAAAAATGTATACACATTTTAAGAAAGGAAAAAGCTGTATTAAAATTGTAATACTCAATATATACTGACAACAAAAGATGAATACAAATCATGTATATACATTTTTTGGGCACCCCTGGTATATAATTCACAAGCATTTTCATTCTCTTAACAGTGTATGTTGAAGAGCAGATGTTCTTAATTGATCATTTTTTTCTCCTAGGTTTTTGGTGTTATATCTAGGGACTCTTTGTGTAGCTCCCAATTACAAAGGTTTTCTCTTTTGTAATGTGTTCTTCTGGAAGCATTAGAGTTTTATATTCACATTCAAATTTATGATCTCTTTTGAGTTAAATTTTGTATATAGTGTGAACTGTGCAATATGGCTCTTTTAAAAATTTATAAATAATGTACAAGTTCCCCATCACCATTTGTTGAAAACACCATTCTTTCTCCATTGATTTGACTTTGTAACTGTGTGAAAAATAAATTGACCAGGCATGAATGGACTCTCTATTCTGTTCCATTTATCTATATATCCATCAATGCCCCAATGCAAGATTATCTTGCTCATTATAGCTTTATAGTGTCTTTTTTACTGTATAAATTTCAAGTATACAACATTATAATATGACATCTGTATGCAATGTAAAGTGATCATTTCCAAAAGTCTAGTTATTATCCATCACCATAAAATGACCCCTTTCACTCACCTTCCAACTCCCTACCTCTCTGGTAACCACTGATCTGTTCTCTGTTTTTAAGAGTTTGTTTTTGTTTTGTTTGTTTGTTTCTTTAAATTCCACACATGAGTGAAATTATCCAGTACTTGTCTTTCTCTTTCTGACTTACTTCACTTAGTGTTATACCCTCAAGGTCTATCCACTTTATCACAAATGACAAGATTTCATTGTTTTATATAGCTGGGTAGTATTCCATTTTATGTATACCATATCTTCTCTATCCATTCATCCATTGATAGACGTAGGTTGTTTCCATATCTTGATATTGTAAATAATGATGCAGTGAACATGGGAGTGCATACATCTTTTTGAGTTAGTGTTTTCATATTCTTTGGATAAATACCCAGAAGTGGAATTACTGGATTGTATGGTAGTTCTAGTCTCAATTTTTTGAGGAATTTCCATACTGTTTTTCATGGTGGCTGCACCAATTTACAATCCCACAACAGTGTATGCAGTAGTTTGCTGTAATTTTTCTTTGTTCCTTTGTTTATAATGTGTCTTTTCACACTCTCAATGATTTTAAAATTTTCTTAGTCACTAGTTTTAGTAGATGTCATTATGTTATCCCTTAGGGTACTTTTCTTTATGTCTGTTTGATTTAGGTCATTTAAAAAAAACTTCCATGTCTCTATTTAACATGTTTAATCTTCCTTCTAACTTCTTGAACATATGGAATGAAGTTATAAAAACTGTTCAACATCTGTTCTGATGTCTGTATATTGCTTCATATATTGCTGTTGTTGTTGTTTCAGGAAGGAGGGTAAATCAAGTTTCTATTACTCTGTCTTTTCATAGAAAGTCCCTGCTTGTCCTGTTTCTTCAGAGGGGATTTTTGTTGTTAGTATTTGTAAAATTTTATAAAGCTACTTTTGAGAAAAGATCCATTCCAGGCAGAAAGAATAGCTAGTGAAAAGTCCTGGAGCAGCAGTGTGTCTGGCATGCTTGAAGAACATTTAGGAAGCTAGAGTGGCTGCAGTGAGGGAACAAAGGGAGAAAAATAGAGGATGACTTCAGAGGAGTAACTGGGGTGGGTTAGATTGTGTATAACATGGCGTGCCTTTGAAAGGACATTGGGTGTTTTGAGTGAGGGTTTAGATAATTTGAGCAGAAGAGTGACATGATAAGACATTACCTGATACAATGATTTATGACAGTTGTTCTGATTTTTGTGTGGAGAATTAAATCTGTGGGGTGACAAGTGTGGAAACAAGTTGATGAGTGAGGAGGTCATTTTAATTATCTGCCCATCTATTAAATACTAACACAATTTCCACAGTTTTCTAGATATTTTAAAATTTATTTATTACCCACTCATCAAGTAACACTTGAGTGCTTATCGGCTATTGGTAATCTAACAGTGAAAAGAAAAGTATATTTCTGCCCTCATGAAATATTCATTCTGCTGGAGTAAGTAGACAACAAGCAAACAATTTCACAATTAATTATTTAACAAATGTTGTGAAAAGTGCTCCAGAGGTGGTTGGAGATACCCTGAAAAGATATAATGGAGGATCTGATCTAGCTGGTGGACGGTTGGGGTACAAGGTCAGAGAAGCCTTCCTGGAGGTAGAGGTATCTCACTCTAGATTAAGTGGTGAAGTGGAGTTATCTACTAGAAGAAGGAGACATAGAAGGGTATTTCAGACAGCTTATATATTTTAGAAGTAGCTGAAGTCAGTGTAGCATAAGATCAAGTAGAATGATAAGCCATGTCTGAGATTATGCAGGGCTTTACAATATAGCTGCAGGGTCTGGCCTATATCTTAAGGGCAATGAAAAGCCACTCAAAGATTTTTAAGCAGAGCAGCTATCACCAGATTTTTATTTTAAGAACATCACTTTGGTGACAGAGTGGACAATGGATTAGAGGGAGCGGGAAAACAAATGGAGGGTTCCTTTAGGAGATTATTGTGCAATTCAGGAGACACAGAATTAGTTTGGACCAGGGTTGTCCCAGTGAATATGTTGGGAATACAGAGGCTGAATAAGATGAAGTTGCTGTCTTTATAGAGTTTACAGTCTAGTGGAGGAAGCAGGCACATGCATCAACAGTTCTTTTGCAGTGCAGTCAACTTTATGCTCATACATAACTCTGTATTATATGGAAGCACAAAGAAGCCATGCAGCATAGACTGGGTTCAGAGAAGGCTTTCTGGAGAAGGAGACATAGGAGCTGTCTTGAAAGATGAGTACATCAGTTGACAATGTGGGCAGAAGCATTTCAAGCAAAGATAACCTTCATTCTTTCAACGAATAAATGAGCACTGCTTCCCTTTTAGCCACACATGGTAATGTACACACCAGCACTGGCATTGGGACATTCTCCAATGGGAAATAAATAATTGAAGTTTTAAAGTTTTCATAACAACTCTGAAAGTGAGGTTCAATATAGCTCATTATCAAGAAAGTCACAAAAGAGGGCGTTGAAATTCAGGGAGGCTAATTGATTTGCCCAGCTCCACCCAGATAGTAAGGATGCTGTGACTGTCCACACCTTCTGCCTCTTCTCTCTGTGGTCAAAGCTCACTGAGTTATCTCATGCCACCTGGGAATGATGAAATACTGCTCTTCTCAGACTCACAGATTATTTACTGTGATATTCCTAAAAGTTGTTCCCTGTGCTCACTTAGGATAAACTTCTACATCTCATATTGCTAAGGCAACACGACTGAAATTTTGTCTGATTAAAGTGAGATATTGGTCAAATAGTACACACTTCAAGATAGAAGATAAATAAATTATGGACATCTAATGTACATCATTGTGATTGTAGTTAAAAATACTGTACTATATACCTGAAAGTTGCTAAGAGAGTATATCTTAAGTGTTCTCACCACAAAAAAGAAATGGTAATTATGTAATAAGATAGAGGTGTTAGTTAATGCTTTGGTGGTAATCATATTGTAATATGTAAGTGTATCAAATTAACACACTGTATACATTATACTTATATTGGGTTGTCGGAAAATTCATGACGTATTTTTTCTATGTTTTTCGTTGGAAAAATGCATAATGACTTTTCCGACAGTCCAATATAATGCTATATGTCAATTATATCTCAGTAAAGCTGGAGAAAAAGAGAAAAAATTAAAAAGTCACTTAATGTCTTGCAGGTCATTGACTCTTGCTGGAGACAAACTGTTACAAAACATTATGTTTTTCATGAATTAAGAATGGACCACACTCAGGTCACCATTTCAGCTTTCCTTGAGTGTAACCATGGTATAAGTAACAAATTCTATAATGATATTTAATTTAATCAATTGTATATTACTTGAGTGCAGTGTTTTCTTTCTGAGGATTCTCCATGATAAGCATTTAGTCCCAAATGTCTTCATTGCCTTCAGCCAGCATGCACAGGGACTATTTCAACCTGCTGGTGGTGTCCAGGGCCAGCTCCAGAAAAAACTGTAATTTCCCATCCCACTTGTTCCCCTTTCTGATGAGGCTATCCCATCTGTTTCCTACTATTCTCACATTACCCAGGTTCCTCCATCTGAAAAAAAATATCTATAATCTTGGTGTGAGTTACTTAATGTATTTAGCCTCACAGGAGTGTTTTTAAAGAGAACCATGGAGAGAGGAGCCCCAGGGAAAGGAAAAGTAAGAGAAAGGTGCCATGTGACACCAGGAGGGGAGATATTATCAGTAGTGTTGGCCAGGAGTCTAGTATCACATGTAGACATTCATAAAGTTGGCCCTGGGTACCCGTTCAGGAATGTAAATTCATTTTAAAGTTAGCAGTAACAAAGCAAAGTAGAACCAGCTGCTGAAAGTTCATTTGCTACCTCATTAGGTGAAGTAGAAACAAATAATTTACCTATTAATAATTTTTGTTTCATTTATGCCATAAGAAGACCGACAACTAAGTTCACAAACTCATCCTAAAAAAATGCTATATACCTCATTGCTGAATATCACTATGGTCACCTTTGAAGTACCTTGCGAGGCTATGCACCAATGCCAGTGACTAGTCCACCCTTCAAAGCAATTTTGGCACTATTTTTCTGGAATGGCCATCAGAGCTGTTGTTGTATTACCCTTGATGTCCTGAATGTCATCAAAATTTCTTCCTCTCAACATTTCCTTTATCTTCTGGTAAAGAAAGAAGCCATTGGGGGCCAGATCAGGTGAGTGGGAAGAGTGTTCTAATACAGTTATTTGTTTACTGGCTAAAAACTGCCTCACAGACAGTGTCGTGTGAGTTGGTGAATTGTTATCATGCAAAAGCCATGATTGTTGGCAAAAAGTTGAGGTCATCTAACTTTTTCATGTAGCCTTTTCAGCACTTCCAAATAGTAAACTTGGTTCACTGTCTAGTTGGTACGAATTTATAATGAACAATCCCTCTGATATCAAAAAAGTTTAGCAACATTGTTTTGGCTCTTAATTTGGACTGACGGAACTTTTTTGATCATGGAAAATTGGCCTACTTCCATTGTGCCCTTTGATGCTTTGTTTCAGGGCCATATTTGTACACCCATGTTTCATCACCAGTGATAACACAGCCCAAAACATCATCTTGCCTTTCTGAAAGGTCTTGGCGAACTTTGACCCTCCTTTGCTTTTGTTCATCCATGAGCTTCTTTGAACACACCTTTCTTTTGGCACACACCTTTCTCATGCCGAGATTTTCAGTTAAGATTTTCCTGTTTCTCTATTGATGTTTACTTGGTCTGTTATGTTTCTCACACAATTCGATGAATTTTTGCAATGTTTCTGATAGTTTTGCTTATTACTAACCACCTAGACCTCTCTTCATCAGTAACACATCTTCTCCATTCAGAAAAATGTTTAATCCATTTGTACACTGCCATTTTCTTCATGGCATTATCCCTATAACCTGGACTAGCAGTTCCCTGATTTCACTTCCACTCTTGCCAAGCTTGACAAGAAATTTAATGTTTGTTTACTTTTCTAATTCAAGCTCAGACATTCTCGCAACAGCACACCAAAACACGCAACAATGATAACGAACGTCACTCAGCAAGACACCGCCGCACGTCGGCACGAACACAGCTGTGAGACACTGATATACCAAGGTTATGAAACCTTACTGAGCTGTATGTACAGTTCTGCCAATGTAAGTGCCCGGTGGCAAGTTCATTAACTTAATTGTCAGGCATGTATTTCTGGAATCTTTAGGGGTTCCAACCCATCCTGTGCAGGTGCTCACCTCCTTAACCCTTCTTTTTCCTTCAATGGTTGATGTCTCTTCTTTTTCCAGAATTTTCCATCTGTAACTAACAGTAATGTTAGTGACATTAAGTACCATAACTGGGATTTTGGAAATGCAGAGGAAACTTTAGAATGAAGACTTTCAGCAGGAGGATGCAGACCACTCATTCAACCACCACCCCTATGCTTTGGCATTAATCAGGTGCTGTTAGGAAAATCCATCTGCCAGAATAGATGATCCAAAGGATGCAAAAAAGGTTAGTGGTAAATTTCAACCTGTTCTTTCCAGACACAAGACCAATGTTCAAAATAATATCTTATTTGCACAGAGTCTATGCTGTAATAAAAGGTCATCTGCTTACAATTTTATGATATAGTGCTCAAATCTAAAAACAGTAGAAAGTTCTGCTTCTGGGTTAACTGGTCACCCACTCAACAGGAAGCAATGCATGTAGTTCAGGGAACTAAGCCTCTAAGCTATTTAGGAGAATAACAAAACAACAACCAATAAAACCTAGCTTCTCAACCTGGCTCTCATTTGTGCTAACTAGTTCTATACTATTGGGTTGTCGAAAAAGTCATGACGTATTTTTTTCTATGTTTTTTTTTGTTGCAAAAATGCGTCATGACTTTTCCAACAACCCAATAGTTAAATAATTACATATTATATTTGTAGAGTGCTTTACATGGATATTTAGTCTTTGTGTATGAGTTAGGCATTATAATCACCATTCAAAGATGAGAAAACTGGGAGGAGACTTCATCCAGGCCTCTCTGGTCCTCAGACCTACAGGGAGAGACAGTCAGTCCATCCAGGCTGGGGGTGATTAGGAGCCTTTCTCTAGGGAACCTAAAGTGATAAGAGCAGAACTCTCAGTGGTGGCATGAGTAGTTGTAGAAATCCCTGCTAAGTATACACATGCAGGCCTGCATTTTCAACCTACACAGCAACCCTGACATACGAGGTCTGACAATGAAGTTTACAAACTTTGTTGCAACAATGTTGCTAACCTTTTTTGATATCAGAGGGATTATTCATTACAAATGTGTGCCAACTGGACAAACAGTTAACCAAGTTTACTGTTTGGAAGTGCTGAAAAGGCTGTATGAAAAAGTTAGATGACCTGAACTTTTTGCCAACAATTCATGGCTCTTGCATCACGATAATGCACCAACTCACACAACACTATCTGTGAGGGAGTTTTTAGCCAGTAAACAAATAACTGTATTGGAATACCCTTCCCACTCACCTGATTTGGTGCCCAATGACTTATTTCTTTACCCTAAGATAAAGGAAATATTGAGAGGAAGACGTTTTGATGACATTCAGCACACCAAGTGTAATATGACACCAGCTCTGATGGCCATTCTGAGTTCCAAAATTGCTTTGAATGGTGGCCTAGGCACTGGCCTCAGTGCATAGATTCCCAAGGGGAGTAATTCAAAGGTGACTGTAGTGATATTTCAGCAATGAGGTATGTAGCACTTTTTCTAGGATGAGTTAATGAACTTAATGGTCAGACCTCATACTACTTCAAAAATTGATTCAAGATGATACATTGTAAGTGAACAGTTGAATCATAAATTGCTGCAACAGAGGAATAATTTTAGTGAGCCTGAAGCTCCACATGCTTCTGGGAGGCAGGAGTATATTGTGTTCCTAGCACTACATTGTTGGATTCATGGGCATAGGCCAGCCCCGTGCCCTGCCTGTGGTGTGCATTGTGATTCTCAGGCAAGCGACCAAAAGGTCTCACTTACCCATCTCCATGATCTTCCTGATAGCATCCCCTCCCCTTCCCTGGGGAGCTTCTACATTTTTTGCCAAACATTACGAAGTTAATATTTAATGTTAAAAGAGAAACTATTTAGAAAGTCTAGGAACCTCTCATGTGCCTTGTGGCAATTATGAGATCCCTGGGCCCTCCTTAAACAAAGAGCTGTGTTCTTTTAAAGCAATTACCAGAAGTAAAAAAGCAGTAATGCCAGCAAAACTTTTAAAAAGCACATCTGAAGAAAGACGATTTGAGTTCAGGCTGTCTGTGGGTAGCTGAAGAGCTAGCCGTGACCCCAGAAGAGCATGTGGTCAGGTGTATCCTTACCTCGTATGCTTCACCCAGTGTAGGCACTCAGAAAAAGTGACCATTATTATATGGATACAATGATGTTATTATTCCATTGTTAATGACATTAACAATATGAGATCCAGGCTCAGAGAGATTTACTGTGTTCACTAGTAAGTGGTAAAACAGTATGGTAATCAGGTTTTCTGACACCAAATTACTGCTTATACCAGCATACTGTGGTATGCTCCCCAAAACGGTGTTGCATCACATTTTACTCTTGTAGGAAACCACTGAATTTATTTATTAGGATTCTATAGAAAGAAATATTGCCGTCTAAAAAGTAGGTTTCTTCCAAAATGTACATCTCAAATGTTTATTTTTAATGTAAAAAGCCAACATATATTATTAAATGGTAGAACTGGATGACTAAAAAAATGAATATTTAAAGAAATGACTCCCAAAACCAAAAATCCTTTCATCCTTATACAACAATTATATATTTTTATATTTCCTCAAAGTCTCTTCTTTATTCAATATTAAAGTTAAATTCCATTTTCAAAAATTACATAAATAGCACATTTAAACAATGCCCCAAACAGTTCATAAAATGCTGACACCATCCCCTTCCTAATTGCCCCCACTCTTGCAAGAAAACAATCACGTATGAGGTGTGATAAAAAATTACAATGAATGTTTAAATTAAAATAATGTATTACAATGAAAGACACATTGCCATTAATCCCCTCAAAATACTCACTCCTCACTTCAAACACACTTAGCCCATCATTCTTTCCACTTTCTGAAGCAGTTCTGGAAGTCCTCTTTCGTGAGTGTATTTAGTAGTGCTGTCGTGGCTGCCTCGAATCAATTCAAAACATTTACCTTTCATGGTTATTTTGACTTTGGGGAAGAGCCAGATGTCACACAGTGCCAGCTCTGGTGAATAAGGAAGATGAGGATACACTGTAATGTTTTTATGTGACAGAAATTGCTGTACCAGAAGCAATGTGTGACATGGAGCATTGTCATGATGGAGGATGTGGTAAAGATACTCACAAAAGAGGACTTCCAGAACTGCTTCAGAAAGTAGCAAGAATGATGGGAAGCAAGGGGGAGTATTTTGCATGGGGGGGGGTTAATGACAATGTGCCCTCTGTAATAATTTTTTTTAATTTAAACATTCACTGTATATTTTGATCACAACTTGTGTATGTTCTTTTGCACCTTACTTTTGGTTTAGAGGTCATTTGTAACTGTATTTACAAGAATCAACTATCTATATCTATGAAAGATATGTATCTTTTTATATTGTCATCACAATTCTGTTATAAGCATTTCTGGTTTATTTTTCTTCATTTAGTGGTGTTTTTGTTTCCATTGGACAGATTCCTAAAAATGGGCTGAAGGAGATATATATATATATATATATATATATATATATATATATATATAATTTTTTTTCTCCTGCAAGTCATACTCCAACCAATAGCTTAACAGCACAAGTTATGATCTCTTAAGATAGTAATTGTTCAGGCTACATGGTTGTTAACATTGTTTTAATTAAGAACTACATACATTTTCCTATTCTACTTTTTGTCACTTCATTTTATACCTTGTGTATCCTTGTTTATATATCTTCCTAACCTCATGACTTTTTAATGTCGTATATTCTTTCATTTATGAAATTGTTCAGGAAAAGCTGATGTTCCTCAACTGTTAGGCATAATGGGTAAGGAAGGTAATGGACCCTTCGTGAAGAATACTCATTTATTGCTCTTTCTCTTATTGCCTGTTCATACATGTGATGGCTGGATTTACTGAAATTATAGAGAAAAAAACCCCTACAATGCTATTTTCATAACACATAGTACTTGAGTATGTTCTATCTTCTTTGAGCTGGAGACAGTGAACACTTTGGGGTATGTTTTATTGATAGAAAAGAGTGTTGGTCTTTCAATATGTAAGCAGAGCTGAATTTACTGAAAATTCATGAAAAGATTAATGAATTTTGATTTTCTAGTTATCACATCTGCAGCACATATGAGAACTATTTCCTGTTCTGACATCTTCCATGGTGTTTGTTTGTTTCCAAATTGAGCCACTGAGGGATTCAAAGAACCTCATTCAAAGTGGTTATCTGACTTACAATATGGACTAACTGTTTTGTTTTTCTCTTCTTCTGTTGTCAGACCCCTTGGTCAATCAAAAAAAGTTGTGTACAGAAATACTAGAAAAAAAACTTTTTTTTTCTCTATAGCTTTTGTTTGTTTCTTAGAACATCCATATTACTCTGAGTTCATCATTCCTGGTGGACACTGATGTCCTGACCAAATGTGATTTCACTGCCCAGATAGAGGAAGATGATGTTGATTGGAATGTTGAGTGTTTGCCTTTGGTTTCTGAGGTCCATTTTCCAAAAACAATATGGTGACAATAAAGTTATACACTTTATTTTTCCAGAAAGTATTGGGTATATATTATATAAAATGTAGTCCTTGGTTTAAGATTCTCGTGTTTCAGGAGGCAGCTCAGTTGTCTCCTTGTAATAACATCAACAAATTTCACAAACCAGCTGTTTAGTATGTGGGGCTTATAGGTCTTTTTGGGGTGTAAACAATAAAAAAATATTGGAGTCAGTCTTGAAATACAACTTCTCCCTGAGGTGCTCCAGACCTCCCTAGAGACATGGAAGACTGGATTTTAGTTTAGAGAAGACAAGTGTCAAGTCCTTGATGCACATGAATGAAGTCATGATCGACACTAAAAGTTAAGATCAGCATCATGGAAAGAGCTTCTAAGAGACAAAAAGTGAAATTCCTAAGTCAATGTAGATGAGATGTAAAACTTAGGAAGGTATTAGAATGAAATAACACTTGGCACCTTTGGAATACCATAGGAATATCAATTAGGATGTCCTGTTCACTGCGTCATTATTCACAATAGCCAAGACATGAAAACAACTTAAGTGTTCATGGACAGAAAAAATGGATAAAGAAAATATAGTATGTATACACAGTTGAATATCATTTAGCCATAAAAAATTAATATTTTGCCATTTCTAACAACATGGATGAACCTTGAGGGCATTATGCTAAACGAAATAAGTCAGTCAGAGAAAGACAAATATCTTGCTTTCCGAGATAGCTCCTGTGCTGAGTGATTTCATCATGGCTAAAAGAAATGGGTCCCTTCCAATTTGAAAATTTCTGTTTTCTTTTTCTTTTTTGAAAAGTTTTTTTCTCCTTTAAAAATTCTTTAGTCTCATAAAGATGAAATGTTCTCTTCTTGAGGTCAAGTATTTAAAGGTCATCCAGTTTAAACACAAGAATCTGTATAATCCCAAATAAATGAATCATCCCTTTGTCTACAGTGAGGAACTTTGACTAGTGATCTACTCCTTGGAAAATACATGTTACTTACGGGCCTCTCCTTGTCCTGGCAAAGATTGTTTGCCAGGAATATGGTATCCTGACTTTTCCCTTTTCAGAAGATGAAGAGTATTATTTGTTTTTAAAATTAAAATCTTTTTAAAATGTGACTGAGTATCCTATTAAATTTAAGAGCAGAAACTTATTTCAAAAATACACTTATAAATTTGTTGCCTGTTGTTGAGGCTAAATATGATGATATGAGCTTTTATCTTTTTCTTAGTTATTTGGCTGAAGAATTTGAATTACAGTTAAGACTGTTCTTTCCAGCACTACATGGTGATTCATGTGAGGTTAATAGCAGGTAACTTTGGGTATGATTTCCCTGGGGTACAGCTGCAACCGATACTTTAGGTTAGTTGCATATACTATATATACTATATAGTATACTATATACTATAGAATATACTATAGCATATACTATAGGTTCGGTAAGCTGCAAAGGCGGCTTACTTTCACTAATCCATTTTCATGAAGCATTAGGATAACGTGAATTGATTAAATCCACAAACTTATTTATGTTAGGGGTTTTAATATCTTCTCTAGAAAAATGTTTCTAGCATGACCAATAAGTAGGCAGAATAAGTAGCCCCTCTTGCCTGTTTCTGGAAGACAAGTTGTCTCTTCTAGAAGAGATGGAAATATTTGGTGACATTAGTGAAGTCAGGATGGTTGAAGGAGGAGGAATTATAAGGCAAGAGAATCTACTAGACTGATAACTCAGGAATAAACTATCCATTTCTGATTAATTCATTTCCCATCATGCAAGTCTGAAGTAACAGAGCAAAAACATTGATATTTATTCAACAAATACTTACTAAGCATCTACTATGTGTCGGGCCCTAGACTAAGCTTTGTGGATTCAGTAAAGGAACAATAAAAGCAGGCATGGTTCCTACTACCCTGGAGCTTAGAGTTTAGGGACATACAATCAAATAACCACAGAAATGAATGTGAAAGTACAGCTGGGGCAGGTGCTGCAAAGGAAAGGCAAGTGGAGCTGTGAAAACACAGGGTAAATGGACCTGACCTAGACAGGGGATTCAGGAAAGACTGTCTTGAGACAGTCACATTTCACCTGTGATCTGAAGGAGAAATATGATTCAGCTTATCAAAGGGGCCCTGTGATGGTGGCAGGGGTGGTGAGAAGAATGGTACATTTGAAGAACTGAAAGCACATGATATAGCTGGTGCTTCAACATCTGGGGGGCAGGGTGGGCATTGTGCTGATGAAGCTAATGACTTTGGTAAGGGAAGACCATGGAGAGCCTGGTGGGTTTTGCAAAGATAAAAGAGGTAAGCTATTGTTGGGTTTTAGGCAGAAGGTGATGTAAACAGGTTTGTGTTTGGTAAAGAACTTTCTATTCACCAAGTGGAGAACAAATGCACACAAGCAAGCTAAGTGCATGAAGACAAGTTGGGAGGTAGTGGCTTAGGCCAGCATTAGGCACAAGATGAGGTTCAGCGCAGGATGCCCCAGAATGTGCCACTTTGGCATGTGGATATTGCAAGCTGAAGACAAGGCCCAAAAGACTGAAGAAGAGCTTTTTATACCCACCCCCCTTTACCTTCCTAAAAGAATTTAGATAGAGGGCTTATACCAGGAAGAGAGCTATTATCAGAGACAACTTCTTATATCAGAAAGACTTATCTGTTTGACATGGCAAACATTTGTTTACCAAATGTTTGTTTGTCCCATCTTCCTGTGAATTGTCTTCCTTCCCTTTGAAGTTCCAGACCCCTTAGCTTAGGAAGGAATATAAGCCTCAACCACCTGACTGCCAGAAAGCCTCTCATGTCTTTGTGAGACTCCCATATGTACAAATTTAAATTTGTTTTTCTCCTGTTAATCTGTTTTACATCAATTTAATTATTAGGCCAGCCAAAGAACCTAGAAAGGAAGATGGGAAAAGTTTTCCTCCCCTACTTATGGTTTCTAAAATGAGGGTGGTGGTTGTGAGGATGGAGATTAAGAGATACCCAGGAAGAAAACCCTCCTTGACTTGGAGATCATTTACGTGGAGTGAAAGGAAGGCTGTAGATGGACTCTCAGGAACTGGGCTTCTCCAAATGGCTAGATGGTGGTTTTATTCACTCATATAGGGACAATTGGAAGAGGAAGATTTTTGGGGAAATATTATGAATTTAGATATGTATCATATTGAATTTGCACTATATATTTCTGATATCCTAATGGAGACATCTGAAGGCAATTGACTATATAGATATGGATCTCAGGAGAGCAAGTGAGATTGGATTTAGTAATTTGGGAGTCATTGTATGACTGTGGATACTAAAAGAGTGTGAAATGAATGAACTGTACATGAGCTTTGAGAAATTGCGGAATTTGATGACTGGGTAGAGGAGAATGAGGCAGCAAAGAAGACTGAGAGGAAAATGTAGGAGGAAAACCAAGAGAATATAGTTTTCCTGGAAACCAAAAAAAAAGGACGTGTTTTAAAAACAGGATAATGCTTAATGGTGCCAAATGCTACAGATGGTCACATAAGATTAAGACTGATCAGATTCCCCTGGGTTTAGTAACATGGAGATTCTTGGTAACCTCAGGAAGATTAACTTCAGAAATTAAAGTGAAATCCAAGTGCAGGGACACTTTTTATTCAATACAAAATATAACAATATCTTTAGAGCACTAAATATAAGTTTAAATCACAAATAAATACTGACCTCTGGCCTGGTTGAGTTCACAAAGAGAGATGTTATATGAATATTTTTGTAAAGCTTTACAGCTTTCTGGACAAATAGTAGTGTAGGGAAGAAAGATAGTAAATCTAAGTATGGAAAAAATAAGTAATCAGAAGACCTGAATGTTAATCTTTGGTCCTCCGTTAGCTAATTGTACCTAACTTCCTGTTAGCAGGTCTACTTGTCTGAGTTGCAGCTCTTGCATGTCTAAGGCTGCAAGTTAGAAAATAATTGCTGGAGCTCCCTGAGTACCAGTGCAGAGGGTTCTCCCTGTGGGGCCAGAAAGACAAGAACAAGAATTTCATTCTACTGCTGGCTCTACACTACACATGACTTCTTTGGATTTCAGTTTTTTCACTTGAAAATGTGGCTGCTCTAGGTTCCCCCCCCCCAAAGCCATTTGCAATTCTGAAATTGAAATACTTAGTTTCATCAAAGTGAACATCTAATTTTGTGTGCTCAATTAAGCTACTTAGGCATTTGCTATAATAGCTTCATGACTGGATGAACGAATTCTTTGTACATTTTACTAAAATTGTAATACTTTGCCTTCCTATTTGCCTTTTAATTCTCTGTGCATGTGAAAGGGGACTCTTGCTATCCCCTCCCAGTGGGTGAGGTCATGTTTATTCTCTTGAGGCCTTCTCTGTGTAATCGTGGTCTCTCAGTAACACCAAGGCAAAAAATTTTCAGGAATAAACACAGTTGGGAATGGATGATTCCCTGGTTTCATAAAACTTCTAAAGAACATTAGATAATGTTCATTGATAGAAGTAAAACTTAACTATCCTCTGTGCCAGTAGTTTTTATGTCTCATAAGAAATTCTACTGAAGGTATCACTGGATATTTCAAAGATGTTTGGAAACAATGCATTGATGGAATTGTCTTTAACAGAAAGTCATTAAATATTTATGACTTTTGGTGGCTCTATTAAAACCACTTAGCCCTATTATTGTTTCATTTTGGACTAAATTAAAAAAAGTATTGAAGGGAGCTAACTTTGTAACAAAGGGGCAGATACCCTTGAGTACTGAAAACTTGCTGAATTCTGGAAAAATAGGAACTTTGAGAATTATGCCTCATTGGGAGAAATAATTAGAAAGGCAATTTCAGTCACTTTGTGTTCTACATATATTGTCAGTAGAATAATTTTAAAAATGATGATTTAAGCTGACTGTGGATATGATGGAAGAAATATTAAATCTAGTTTAATGAACTATTTAAGATTTTTCAAAAATTATATTGAAATCTTAGGGAAAAAATATGAACTGTTAAAAGTTGACCAACTGACTAAAATGCTTCTGCATAGCAAAGGAAATCATCAACAAAATGAAAAAACATCCTGCTAAATGGGAGAAAATATTTGCAAATCATGTAACAGATAAGGGTTTAATATCCAAACTATATGAAGATCTTATACAACTCAATAGCAAAAAACAAAACAAAACAATCTGATTAAAACATGGGCAGAAGACCTGAATAGACATTTTTCCCAAAGAAGATGAACAGATGGCCAATAGTACATGAAAAGAAGCTCCATATCACTAAGTGTCAGGGACATGAAAATCAAAGTTGCAATGAGATATTACCTCACATCTGTTAGAATGACCGTTATAAAAAAACAAGAAATAACAAACATTGACAAGTATGTGGAGAAAAGAGAACCCATATGCACTGTTGGTGGGAATTTAATTTTGTGCAGTCACTAAAAGCAGTATGGAAGTTTCTCAAAAAATTAAAAATGAACTACCACATGATCTGGCAATCCCAATTCTGGGTATTTAGCCAAAGAAATTGAAAACACTAACTTGAAAAGGTATCTACAGTCCCACGGTCATTGCAGCAATATTTATAATAGTGAAGATACGGAAGTAACCTAAGTGTCCATTGATAGATGAATAGCGAAAGAAGATGTGGTATATATATACAATGGAATATTATTCAGCCATAAAAATGAATGAAACCTTGTCATTTGTGACAACATGGGTGGACCTTGAGGACATTATGCTAAGTGAAATAAGTTAGACAGAGAAAGACAAACATCATATTGTCATATTTATATGTGAACTCTAAACAAACACACAAAAAAACCCAAACAACAAATAAACAAAATAAGCTCATACATACAGAGAACAGATTGATGGAGGTGGGGGATGGAGGGTGGGTGAAATGGGTGAACGGGGTCAAAATATACAAATTTCCAGTTATAAAATAAGTAAGTCATGGAAATGTAATGTACAGCATGGCAACTATGGTTAATGATAGTGTATTGTATATTTGAAAGTTGGTAAGAGAGTAGATCCTAGATATTTTCATCACAAGAAAAAAACTGTGACTATGTATGGTTACAGATGTTAACTAGACTCCAATAAGTGATCATTTCAAAATATATACAAATACCAAATCATTATGCTGTATACTTGAAACTAATTAATATTATATGTCAATTATACCTCAAATAAAAAAATTGACCCACTGGAATATGTATAATATATATCTTATAAATAAACACACAGAAATAAATATAACAGAGCAATGCTGGTTAACTTTCTGCATGTTATAGTTACTTTTGAGATCTAACGAAAGGTGAGTGACTTCTCAAGATAAAGATACATGCCCACAAAGCCAGGTACACTTCCCAAAATTAAACAACAGTGACTAACATAAGATGCAGGTATGGCAGCTCATTAGGTGTTTCAGCATAAGGGTGTTTGCCTGTGTGTGATGTTTCATATTGGGTAGTTACCTGTTGACACAAATTGTATTTTTTCAATGCAAAACAGAGAGACAGACTAGTAAAAACAAAGATAAGCATAAGAAGAGGCAGGGATGAATAACTTAGATGAGAAAAGAACCCAGACAGAAAAGCTCTGTCATAGGAATGATGGAATCAGTGGAGGGGAAACCATGGGGGTCTGCTTCTGAAAAGTGTTCAAGATGAGTTTATTGTGTTTCGTTCCTTTCCTAACACAGCCTGGCTGTGCAGCTTCTGAGATATTTTCTGAGTTCTCTTTAATCATTATCCTAAATCTCTAACACCTAAAGAAGTGCTCCTCAAAATTTCCAACCAAAGTATACCCAATGTTCTGAATCTTAATGAGGAGCCCTGAAGGTCTGGAGACATGGGCTAGTGCTGCAGGCAACAAATGAGTGAGTTGTTCATTTTTCTTATTGTCTCAAAATTGTACCTGATTTTCGTATTTCAATCTATACTATATTTATTTTAATATAGGAAGACCACTGTCCAGAAAACTGATCCAATAAGAAAATATACAGCTGTTTGTCTACCACATTTGGAGAATTGATTTAAGCATCCTGGCACATCTCTGTTCTTTATAAACTAAATATCTGGGGAACAAGATGACCTCAATTTTTCCAGAAAGCAGAGATGGTCAGTACAGTCTCTTGCATGATTACAAGGGGTTCTACAAGCCAAGCTACAGCCTTCACTGCTGCAGCTGGCCCTGGGATCCTAGTAAATATTAAACATTTCCTTTCTTTACTGCCCATTCAAGATTTCCTCACCATTAACTAGCACTTCAGCTGGTCTGGGTGGGTTAACTGGTGGGGTAACCTAGGCCTTTAAACCTGAGGGGTCTGAAATCTTAGTTGCTTAGCTGTTACAGGTGTGTAGTTGCAGAAATTCCCATTTACAGCTGTCATGGATGCACCTGGACAGGCCTGTAGGGAAAGGTGTAGATATGGAGAGATGTGTAAACTAAACCTGACACGATAACCCTTTGTGTACAGTTGCTCATATATTTTGCTTTTATATATATATATATATATATATATATATATATATGTATAAAATATAAAATATATATATTTAATTGGGGAACAGTGTTTTTCCAGGACCCATCAGCTCCAAGTCAAGTAGTTGTTTCAATCTAGTTGTGGAGGACACAGCTCAGTGGCCCATGCGGGGCTCAAACCAACAACCTTGGTATTATGAGCACTGTGCTCTAACCAACTGAGTTAACCAGCTGCCCCCATTTTGCTTTTTTCATGTAATGTTTCATATCTACATTTCTAAGTAGCAATAGAATTGACACTTGAAACAGGTCATTTTTGGCTTCTCAACAGTATTTAAGTATACTGATATGGCACAATGTCTTCAGTTGCTATTCAACTACACGAGTTTTGTCTCCACTGTATTTTTTGGCTCATAGCGTTTGGAGTATCCATCTGGCTTGGGTGAAACTTCTGCATGAATTTTCCAGATGGACATTTGAAAGTACTGGGGAAATGATTAGATATGAGACTCAAAAATCCACTCAATATTTATTATGTCAGCTTATAAATAGAGAATATGGAATCATAAAATTTCAAAACCAGAGACCTCAATAATCACTTGAACTTATTTCATAGATTAAAATATAATTCTAAAGATTTAAAATGACATGCTTTACTATGATCATAATAGGATGTGATAATGTATACCTATAAGCACTTAATATATGTGGTGAGCATTTTATTTGTATGATCTCTTAAAATAATACCTATTGCTATCCACAATTTACAGATGAGAATACGTATCTAATCAAGAGAGGAGCTGATACCTGAAACCAAGATTGTGTGATCTCAAAGTCCATGCTCACAGCACTACACACACCTGCTCCCATAGCCTGTGTGACAGGTGCACCTGGTGCTGAAGCACTAACAGGCATGCAGGTGTATCCTTAGATCACAGGGTGGAAGAGTTGTTCCAGTGTATATTTATGCTGATCCCAGTGAAATGTCAAACATCAAAATCCCTTTAAAACTGTTGTAAGTCTAAGAAGAAGAAATGGATTTCACCACACAGCCCATATAGTCAGAGCACCCCAATTTTTATGAAAGCATTTTGAAACTACTTTCCCTCCAAAACAACTTTTAAAAATTGCTCTAACCAGCAACTCAACAATTTAAACTACAGGTTGTCTTAGTTAAAGTATGTACATCACAGTCAGATATTCAAATATTGTTTCTTTATTGAAATATTTTTCCAAAAGGATATTTTTTCAAGTAAATTGGTAGATAAATAATGGTAAAATATCTGATACATGGATTTATTCATTAGATATAATTTATTACATTCCCTGTGACTAAGCAGAGTTTTTGTGAGATAATGACCAGAAATGGAAACATCCATTCACAGAATGATCATTTACTCATTTATCAAGAATTTAATGAGCTCCTACTATGTGCCAACTTTCTGTTTGTTGCTGTGGACACAAATAACACAGAAAAGCAATTTTTTATGCTGTACATTGTAGATTGTTTTAAAATGTTATTGAGGAAGCATTTGCACAGTGTTTTTAGAAATTCCCCATTCTCTGCTGTAATTCTTTAATACTACCAAGAGCTTGAAACAATTATATCAAAGACCTGAGGATGTCATCCTACAATTTAGAGTGTTAGATGTGGAAGTACATCATAGACATTTTCTTTATCTTACAAATAAGAAAACAAGCCAGGGAGTAAAATGAGCTAGAAGAGGTTACAAAACTATTTAGGGATATAGGCAGGAGTGGAAACCAAGTTTCCTGATTTCCACCATGTCCTTATTTTACTGCACTGTTGAAAAAATGTCATATATGAAGATCTGACAATTAAGTTTGAGAACTTACCAGTGTGCGCTTACATTGGCAGCACTGTACGAACAGCTCAGTAAGGCTTCATAACCTCAGTATATCAGTGTCTCACAGCTGTGTTCATGTTGATGTGTGATGTTGTCTTGCTGAGTAGCGTTTATTATTGTTGTTGCGTGGTTTTGTGTGCCATCGTGAGAATGTCTGAGCTTGAATGAGAGCAACAAACAAACATTAAATTTCTTGTTAAACTTGGCAAGAGTGGAAGTGAAATGTTAGTCCAAGTTTATGGGGATAATGCCATGAATAAAATGGCAGTGTACAAATGGATTAAACATTTTTATTAGGGGAGAGAATGCATCACTGATGCAGAGAGGCCAGGATGGCCAGTAACAAGCAGAACTAACGCAAAAATTGCAAAAATTCATCAAATTGCACATCAAATCATCGGCTGACTGTAAGAAACATAGCAGACCAAGTAACATCAATAGAGAAACAGGAAAATCTTAACTGAAAATATTGGCATGAGAAAGGTGTGTGCAAAAATAGCCCCAAAGGAGCTCATGGATAAACAAAAGCAAAAGAGAGTCAAAGTTTGCCAAGGCCTTTTGAAGAGGCAAGATGATGGTTTGGGCCCTGTTATCACTGGTAATGAAACATGGGTGTACTAATAGGGCACTGAAACAAAGCATCAAAGTGTACAAATGGAAGTCAACCAATTCTCCATGATTAAAAAAGTTTCATCAGTCCAAATCAAGAGTCAAAACAATGTTGCTAACCTTTTTTGATGTCAGAGGGATTATTCATTATGAATTTGTACAAACTGGACAAACAGTAAACCAAGTTTACTATTTGGAAATGCTGAAAGGCTACATAAAAAAGTTAGATGAAAATGATCTGAACTTTTCACAAACAATTCATGGCTCTTGCATCACAACAATGCACCAGCTCACACGGCACTGTCTGTGAGGGAGTTTTTAGCCAGTAAACAAATAACTGAATAGGAACAATCTTCTTACTCACATGATCTGGCCCCCAATGACTTCTTTCTTTACCCAAAGATAAAGGAAATATTAAAAGGAGGACATACATTTTGATGACATTCAGGACATCAAGGGTAATATGATGACAACTCTGATGGCCGTTTTAGAAAAATAGGTCCAAAATTGCTTTGAAGGGTGGACTAGATGCTGGCATCAGTGCATAGCTTCCCAAGGGGAGTACTTTGAAGGTGACCATAATGACATTCAGCAATGAGGTATGCAGCAATTTTTCTAGGATGAGTTCATGAACTTAATTGTCAGATCTTGTACATATAACTGATGTGTGTGTGTGTGTGTGTGTGTATAATGTATATCTCAAATCTAGGTTGACTTCAGCTTTGAATGTCTTTTCTTGTTCTGTATTATATATACTATAAAATAGTACTTTGGATTCCCCAGGAAACAGACTCTGATATTTACATGTAGATGTGTGAATGGGAAAGGCTGTTGAGGAACAACACTTTTCAGAGGTGAGGGAACCAGGATTGGGCTGGGGAGAATTTGAACCATCATGTGAATGCAGTAGAGGCCTCAGACAATTTTGTGAGAAGTGTTGGGCTAGCTTTCTCTTCTGAGTTCCCTGTCCCTGAGACCAGGGTTCAAGGCCTCTCTGTGCCCCTCTCCTTGTCTCAACATTGAAAGGGGGCTGTCCCTGGGAAAGGAGCATGAACTTGGGTAAGTGGTCCTTTTTAGCTGAGAGCAATTTTTGGAGAAAGACTAAACTGCCAACGCTTGCACCTGGGAGACTGAAATCTAACGCTTGCACCTGGGAGACTGAAATCTGCAGTCTTGACAGGGCACACTGGGCAGACACTGAAAGGAATGAAATCAATTTGGAACCTATCTGTTGTTTCATAAAAATAAATCTTTGGAAGATGAGTGACTGAAGTCATGTTGAGGAAATGAGAATTGGGGCAATTGGTGAGGAGTTATTGTTATTATTATTATTATGTTTAAAATTAGTAATAAGGCTGAAGTTGGAGAGATGAGTTATAATTTGACTATATCTTCTTGTTCAGTTTCACAAAGCGATTCATAGTCTTTTGCCAGAAGGAAGATGTATAAATGGCATAAAACAGTCACCTCGTTCTCCTTGATTTGGAGCTATGGTTGGGAAGCCCAGACAGGCAATTACTACAGATCAGTTGCTGCATCGAAATTTTTTTTAAAGATTTTATTGGGGAATTGGGGGTAGGGGAACAGCATTAGGGAGTCAGGGAAGGGGAACAGACAAGATGCTGTCCTTTTGTTCTTCAGTCTAGTTGTGGAGGACGTCACTTCACTGGTCCATGTTGGTATCATCATTGCGCCCTTCCCGGCTAAGGCAGATCAGTCACCAACTATTGGACAGCCGCTCATGGCAGCTCATGGCAGCTCACGCTGGCTGCCAGCCACTCACGGTAGCTCACAGAAGCCCACTGCAGCAGGGGCTGCAGCCTACGCCATAGCCAGCAATTCATGGCAGCCCAGCTCCAGGTTAAGCTGTTGTTCACCATCTTAGCTGTAAAGGGCGCAGTGTCGGCTGGCCCTCATGTTGTATCCGAACTGGGGCACTGATGCTCAGAGCTGGCGTCCCAAGCCAACTCTCAATCAACATGCCACTCAGCCAGCCCCGAAATATTTTGTATTAAAAATTAATTTTCAAGCAGGATTTTGGAAACAGGCCCAGTTCTCCACTGACTTACCAAATGCCTGGAACATGTGACTGAAAAATAGTAATGTAAATCAAAGGGTTTTGGCATTGAGATGTGGGTATCTGGGAGGACAGCTACAGGTTCTTTAAAATAAAGCATTTACTGGTATAACCAAGTGATGAGAAATGCTTTGGGGGGCAGATCCAGCTTGAGTATAGAATAGAGAAATTAAGAAAGAAATAAAGAGTTTTAAAGAGAATATCTGTAGATTGGTTACCATGCAAAAGTTTGTTGCTCGCCACACAAAAGCCAAAACTCAAGAGGCAAGGTTGGTGGAAAGAAAAGCAGGTTTATTTTAAAATGCCAACATTAAGGGAAGACAATGGACTCCCTGTCATAAAGACTGCCTTCCCACTTTTAATATTGCCAAAAGTTTTTATAGGCATGCAGGGAAAGGCAGAACAAAGGAAAGGAGAAGTTAGCCAGGCAAATCCAGGAAGAAAAGTGCTTCCCATATGTTGGTCTGTCCCAGGGACAGGAGTGGATCCCATACAGCTGCACACACCTCTCCTAGCACTTCTCACTGGGCCAGACATGCACAAGGCAGGAAATAAGCAGAACCATTGAAATTGGTGGGTGTGCATAGTAAATGTATAGTAAACAGGGTCATTAAGATTTGGCGGGAGGAAAGGAAAGCAAAGAGAAGAAAAACTTTCAAAAAGTCCCAAGCCAAACCACACTGTCAAATTGAATTACACCAGAGGTTTAAATCTCAAAATAAAAATATAGGATCACCATTACAGATTTAGGAAGGTAAACAATTCAGAATATCAACTCGGAAATTTTTTTTAAATCTCAAATATTCATTTTTATGGAAAGAGCATTTAGTTTCTTAGCCATAATTATCAAGTGTGATTAAAAATATTTGTAATATATTTGAACAGCACACTTGGGCCACCAGATGTTGAAGGTCATAAGACTGTCATCTATGGAGTAACGGAAAGAAGAGTGGGTGCTTAGTCTGGACCACTTCTAACAAGAGAACTGCTGATAGCTTTCGAACATGAAGTTCTGACCTGTAGTAAAAGAAATAAATTGATATTGTGTTTTCCAGAGAAAAGACCAGGAGCAATGAGCAGACACAAGGAGACAGATTTTGATCTAACCTAAGAAAGAATTTTCTCACATTTCGATGAACCCATCCACAACTGGACTTTGTCAAGCAGAGGCTGATGAATACCTGCAAGGACTTGAAGAGGCTTTTCCTCCACTGAATGGGAGATAAGTCATATATCTGTTAGAAACCTTCCTTATCCTAGCATTTTATTACCCTGAGATGAATTTCCCCATGTTCTTCCCGTGTTCCTTTCTCATTTTCCTTTATCACCATCACGACCAGGACTAGTGCAGAATGTAAGCATTTGGCTTGGCCCCTGCCCTGTAACCCTGATATAGTTGCAGCCTCGGGCATACGCAGAGCATGTAGTGGAAAGAGTCTGACTTGGAATTGGGCAGAATTTAGTTTGAATACCTACTGTTATGTTGCCTTGGGTAAGTCACTTCACTTTTCTGAAAATGGCCACAATAGTAATGTCTCTGTGAGAATTAGGTGAGAGGAATTATTTCAAAGTGCCTTGTTTGGTACCTAGCCCAAAGTAGGCACCTATAAATGTTCACTTCTCTTTCTTCAGGACCCCTCCTATTTCCTCTCTAATTCTGGTTACTGTAGGATCAACATTATCCTCAGTTACTTCAGCTCCACTCTGGTATTGCCTTTTGCCAAAAACCAGGTCTCAGAGATTTGCTGCCAAAAAAAGTCAGGAAGAAAAATAAAGAGTCCAAGAGGTTAAACACTGTATGGCTGGATATTCCTCATCATAATCAAAACCAATTGCATCGTCTCTCTCATTAAGTTGTCTCCTTTGTTCCTTATTTCTCATGTGACACTGTCATGTTTGCATCCTCTGTCTCTGGCCTCATCCCTAGGCCTAGTCCTCTAAGGTGCCTGGAAAGGCCAGCCAGTGTCCCTGAAGACACTACCAGACTTCATGTAGGAAGGTAGGCAGGATCAGTGGCCTAGGGCCTGGAAGGGCACTGAATTGGATGGGATATGATGTGTGGAATATGGGTAGGAGAGGGGCCAGGGCTCAGCGTGACCCTGCTAGGCTGCACGGTCTTCTGGAAAAGGGCCTCAGTCCCTGTGGTTTCCCCCACCCATCTGTGCCCTGGGCATGTTGGCAGGGAAAACAGACATAGAGACCTGTAATTTCGGTACACTTTAGAACATGCTTTTCTAAAAACTCAAAAGATCATAACAACCTGATATGGCCATTTAAATGAGAGAGAAAGCATAAATGTTTGCAAGGAACTCACTATAATTCCTCTTTGATGATTTTACTAATAATGCCAGAGAATCTCTCTATTCACTGTTGAGTTTTGTCTGCATAAATCAGAATATAAACTAAAGACATGTGTCCTTGTGAGGGAGGATGCCTTCCACTGGTTCCAAGTACTCATCACCCCTTACTACCGGTGATCCTACTAATGACCCACCTGACACCCTCCCCTGATGGTGAGTCTAGTGTTATTGGAGCTGCCTCCTCTTGGAGAGACCTGGGAGTAATTTGACATCTTTCCTATAGTTCTTAGCCAACTACCAACTGACAGGTGCATAAAAAGGCCTCGTGTTCTTACCTCAAGGCTTAGCAGACTCCATGGTGCAATTCATTTTCCAGAGTACCCCGCCCTGCTCCCCCACCCCCTACCCCTCCTCACCCAGAGGATCAGTCTAAGCCAGACTTCAGAGGAGAACCCATTCTTCCTTACCTTGTTTTTCCCCTTCCTGTAGGCTCCGCTCCCCTCATGCCTTCATAGGTTTCTCCTGAGAGCACACCATTAATTAATGCCTTGCACAAACATATCATCTCAGGTTCTGCTTCTGGGGCACTTGCCCTAAGATGCTGCTACAGTCTGTTTCTTCGATGCCCCTCACACACACCTTTTATCCCACATGTTGAAAGGAACCCACCTAACATGACACTTGTACAACTGCAAACCTGCTTACTACCCCCCTAGAGAGGAAGCTAATGAAACTCAGTCCCACCACCACTCATCTAGAGATCCTGTTCTGGAGCCACTGTTCTCAGAGCCTGTTTCCTCTGGGTGATATCTATTACTCTCTGTCTTGGTCAAATTTTCACGTTTCCAAAAGGTGAACCAACTACTGAGATAATGCCACATGTTGGTTAGGAGACTAGAGGCTTGTACACAGATGATAAAGTAAATTAAAATACCAACAGCTTTCATTAACATTAATTTGTTGACTAATTTATTTGGTAAGAAACTAAAGTTCTTGGTCAGCAAAACAACTGCTACATATTCTGTCCTCTGGGAGAATTGTACATGTTCATTATCCTTCCAGAGCATCAGGAAGGATTTCTCTGGAAATGGAGGAAGAAGGCCTTAGTCCATTGTCAACTGTTACCTACATCATTTGTGCTTATGCTTGAAGATTTTAGGTGGATGATAGTTTGAAGAATTTTTTTTTGCAGTACCATTATTGTAAAACCTTAGTCAGCTGTCTGCCAGTTTGGTTTTTGAGAACCATATTTGCTAAAAACTAATGTCAAGAATATTGCTGAGACATGCTTTTTGAATCTTTTGGCCTGAAAAACTCCCAGAAATAAGTCATACTTGTGGGGTTTCAGATTTTTAGTGGAAATTCTGGGGCTCTACCTATTTTCATATTTTCTCTTAGTGACCTCAGAGCATGAGCAGGATATGAAGGATTGGCATTTTGGCATGGGTTGCAGGGAGCACTTCTTCTCAGATCTTTGAAGTGTTGGCAAAGTATTGCTTTACAGCCAAATGAGTATTACAAAAGGAGGCATTGTCATTTTGCTTGGTGAGGGAGAAGGTACATTTTGAAGAGCTTGCTAAAATGTCTGGCTCCTTCTATGTATCCTCATTCCAGTTGCTAGTAATTCTCAGTTTCTCAATCAGAACACACACACACACACACACACACACACACACACACACACACACACGGGAATCTGGCCACTGCAATTTGGCCAAGCTAATAGTGGAGTTTGTAATCTGGAGCTCTGTAATCTCTTTGGGTGCCTTCTATGCTCTCTTGCATTGGCTTCCACTGAGCAGCTCTATACTGGAGTTTACATTTCCTCTTGCCTTTACTGAAGCCATAAGGAATTGCAAACATGTTCTGATAATCTGTCTTAAAAAAAAAAGTCTCTAAAGCCTCACTGTCAGATAAAGCAGAGGGTCTGAATCCCAAGAAACAAAACATATTGCTACCATTTAACATGCATTATCAGCTCTCCATCTCAGGGCCATAGACTTCTTCCTGCACCCAATCTACCTTGACTCAGCCAGTCCCACATTTTCACTGCAACCCCATTCCCAATACAAATCTTCTTATTAATTTCAATGGCTTGTCAACAAGTGACAGAAATCCTTGAAACAGGTAATGCTAAAACAGGATACATAAGAATCTCCTGGAAATCTAGGGGAGGAATAAAACCACATTTCTGTTCCATTTATTATCATTGGGAAACAAATAACCCCCAAATATTTGGCATAAAACAACCATTTTATATGCGTATGGTTTCTGTGGGTGAGGAATCCAGACAGAACAAGGCAAGGATGGCTTGTCTCTGCTCCATGATGCCCGAGGCCTCAGCTGGAAGATTCAGCTTTAGCCGAGGGATGTATTGGTATCTGGGGTCTGTATTTCTGGCATTATTGTCACTTGTGTGTCACATATTTGTTGCTGGTTGTCAGCAGAGCCTCATTCAAGACAGTTGCTGACAGTGGCTTGGACTTCCTCACAATTTGGTGGCTCCAGGGTAGTCAGAACTCTTAGGACTCTATAAGAGAATGTCCCAGCTTGAAAGGCAGAAGCTGTACTGCATTTTGTGACCTACCATTAGAAGTCCATGACACTAATTCTGTGACATTTTACTGGTTACAGATGAGTCACCAGCCCCACCAGATTCAAGAGAGAGAGGAATTGGACTCCATGTCTTGGTGGGGAAGTGAAACAGTAAGGTTTTCAGAAGAGCACATGGAATGGCAGGCACTGTTTTGGTCATCTTTGGAAACAAAATCTGTATCCTCTCAAAGGTAAAAAATCAGTACCTGTAAAATCATCAGGTGCCTGAGCAACTTCTTTCTTTACATCTATTTTATTCTCTCTTTTTGCATTTTGACTTGCTTTTCAGTCTCCATGTGGGATGGGGAGAGGAAGAATATGTTATTTTATGGGTCTCAATATAATGTCACTAAGATGAGGACAACAGTCCCTCATAATTTTTTTTGAGAATCAATGAGATACTCTAGATAAAAGACACAAGCACAGTCTAAATTAGAGTTGTATAGCTCCAATTATAAATTGCCAAAAAAGATACTTTGATTATCCAAACTTGGATCTGATATGCTCCCTGTATCAGTCGGCTGTGGCTGGAACCAGGGTTACAGTCCAGACCATGAGCTTAGAGGCTGTCGTTTAAACAGGCAGACACTCTTGAAGGGACTTCTACATTTCTTACATTACTTTACCTCCCTCAATTTAGTTTAAAACTGTATTGTCAGACTCAGAATTTCTATCCACCCATTAAAAGTACACACTCTCTTAGAATTCCCCAAGTGCCCTTTGCAATTAGCAAAGCCTATGTAAATAGTTAATGAAACTCATCAGACTTAACTATAGAGATGGCAATGTTGCCTTAGCAAAGTACTTTGTGGGCATCAATTTATTTTTGTTTCTCATGCCATTTTTATTTCAGCCCAGCCTAGGACGAGTCTTGAGGTTGGCAAACTTGCCTCAATTTTCTTTATATGAATGCTCTTAATATCCATTCCAAACATGATGCGCCCTCCCCTCTTCTTCCCCCCCCCCCACTACATGGGTTCAGTGTCCAGGATCTTCAGACTTCAGGCTTTCCTGACAGTCAAATTACTCTGCCTTGGCCTGCTCTACCTGGACAATATTCATCATCTTCTAGATTCACTTAAACAAAATCTATTCCAACCCAACCAGTTCTAAGTGGGCTGTTACATCAATCTAACATCAGAGAATTTTTAGTTGTTAATAATCATAATAGATTTCAAACTCTATGGAGGCAGGGGTTTCTGTTTTGTTTATTTACTGCTGTATCATTAGTATCTAGAATAGCACCTAGCATATAGTGGACACTCGACGAATATTTGCATAATGTGGGATGTCTAGGCAGTTTAATTATTAGCTCTTCAAGGAATATTGACATTTTTGTGTTCAATACTTAAAAACTTTAAAGGATTGTCAGTCAATGTCAAATTATCCCTTAAATAACAGATAGGGAGCGACTTTCACCCCTTAATTCCTGCCTTTGCACATACCAAGCCCACTTTCTCCCATTTATATTCTAAGATACTACCTATTTAAATTCAGGAAGAGAAAAGGGGATTCAGAGTTTGGCAGTTTGTGCAATTTGTGGACCTGGGTGACTCACCTGGGTACTTACTTGCATGATTCAGTCATCTTGGGCTTTGCATAAACTACAAGATGGGATAGTTTCACTCACATTTGGCCCCTTTGACTGGCCCCCACCCAGTGGAGACAGAAGCAGAAAGTGAAGGATATGCTTTCATAGGATTTTATAAGGCTTTGAATACATAAAATGTTGGTTTGGCGTTTAGGTGATAAAATTCTGTACAGAACTGGGGAGAATTTGTTCATTTCTTCCCAGACCCAACACTGCTCTTGCCCACCCCAATGGCCTCTTTTGGAGGTTGGATCTCTGTGTTTGTGGCTGCATTGATGAAGTGCTGAACTGATGACATCACCAAGCACCAGAGCATCTCTAGCCATGGGTTCTGAGACAAGGACTGGCCTGACCCATTGTTCCCTCAGGATCATGGATGTTTGAATTTTTGGGAACATACTTAGATTATTAAAAATAAGTGAGAAAAAGATTTGTAGAATTGCTGATGTTATTTATAGAAACATTAAAGAAGAATTCTATTGTGTTTCATGTTAACATTTATTGTCTTATTTTCCACTGACATCTTCAAATTGATTTTTTATGATCACTTGTATCTTTAGAGCAAAAATTTCCAATTTTTTTCCCATAAATCACTAGTCCTATATGATGCTTATTCAAAAATTATTTTGCCATTGCATAAGTGTTTGGGGCACTTCTTACTATTGCCCTCTTGGAGAGTTTCAGTGTACATTAGCATATTAAATCCCAAAGAATTTTTTAGTAAGGAAATATTCTTTGTTAACCTACAATATTTAAAACTTATGTGACCAGATGAGCTGCCCAACCACATTTTTTTCTTCCCCAAGAAACTATTAATATCTGGGGGAAATAATAGACTCAGAACACTTTTGGGATAAGCCTGTCTTAAAGAAGTCAGTAGTACTGTAGGACCTCTGTTCTTGTGGGTAGAAGACCACCTAAGGAAGTAGGACTACTGTTGCTGCTGCTGTTGATTTATCGAGTCCCAACTGTGGATCTGGTACCGGGTCAGATCTTTATATATATTGTCTTGAATCCTTACAATATCCCAACCAGGAGAGTATGAAATCTCTATTTTACCATTGAGAAAACTGAGGTTCATGGAGCTTAAATAATTCACCCCAAATCTAAATGAACCCAAGTCTGTTTGCCTATGCTTACTTAGACTATGCAATGTTGCCTTTCAAACAATGCTCTTTTTTTTGCAGCCCAGGGTTACCCTCAGACAGTCAACCAATAGATACACAAAGTCCTTTTTCATTGTTTAAGATGAATAAATTTTTCTTCTCCTTGTTCCTTAATATAATTCCTTGTTTAGTATTGCTTGCATGTGTGGTAGTAATGTGAGCAAGAAGGTACCTTCAGTGATGGATTATGCATAGGGTCCTTAAATAATGGATTATAGACAGGACACTAAAATGTTACGTGTTCAGTTGCTGATGCAGCACTAGAAAAGTGGATATGTTGGACAGGAAAGGAGAGGAACTAGCAAATGCTTCTTTCTGTGAACTTGCTGAGCAGCAAATCTGACAAAATTGCCTCTTGACAGTTTCCTTCCCATCCCTCCTTACTCTAGTCCCAAACCTGCCTTTCCAACCATCTAAGGGTGCCTGAAAATTATCCTGATAGCTCCTGTTGCTGGCTTTGGGAAGGCTATGTCTTCAATGTTGCACTAAAAACAAAGGTTGGACTGCTGGAGCTTATTAATGGCCTCATATCGGTTTTCTAGGTGCAGCGTATTGGAAAATTCAATTTAAGCAATTATACTTTACAAACCTAAGTGTGAAATACTCTATCCATTAATTTTAAAATAATTTTTATGTGCTTTTGGAAGAAAAATTATTATGGTCTTTTTAAAATAATTGTTCACAATGTTGGTCAAGTTTCTTTTTATCTGAAGAACATTTGGTCTTGAATTCTTTGGGGGTTCAGCTGGATAAATTTAGCACTTCTTAGTGAGTAAAAGTCCTATGATTGTATGATTTTGATGATAGTTTATGACCAGTAAGAGAATCTCATGCATGTATAGAAACTTAATTCTTTTCTTGAACATGTTAGTATGAGTTTTAATTGTAAGTATTATATAGATCTGTGGGTAAAGCTCAAACAGCAAGTGATATCCAATCAGTCAATTTATAGAATGTACACATAGAATTGTTCTTCCTTGTTACCTTCAAGTAATGCCACCAGAATTAGTTTAGGAACAAAGATTGTGAATTAAAAAAAATACTCCCAAATGTGTATTTCAAAAATACATCAGAGAAATTTGAGGTGCTATCTTTAGTGTTTATGAAGTTACAAAATGCCAAATAGTGCTCTAATTTCTGAGACAACTCAAAGATATTCAACTTCAATAAAAACATATAAACAGAGAAATGAGAACTAAACTAAATATCACCTTTTAATTTTAAAATGAATTTGTTTTGTTATTGGCTTTTATCACACCTTCGAATTGCCCAATTCCTGAATTACATATATCATGAATCTTCATCTTAAAGTAGCAAATGAAGAGATACTGTGCTGCATTTATGAAAAACTTCTAGAAATCTAAGGCAATTCTCAACTTAAATAATAGGAAAAAAGGCCAGTAAAACTATAAGCTTGTCTTTTACTTTGATTAACTTCTGAACCTCTTCTCTGAAGTCCTCATATTCTAATCATAAGGTCTATTTTAGAAAAATAAATGATCTAACAGCAGTGTATGTTTTTTAATATTAGTGTTGGAAGTGGTGTGGACAACAGGAACTTCTCCTGTTTGTTCAGCTAGTTTTTCTTAGAAGATGAGAATCTTCCAGAGGCCATGGCTAACCAGAAAGCAGCCATGTTGTTTTCCTGAAGTACCTGGACATTCTCCCTCGACTTTTCCTAGTACAGGTGATCATTTCAGGAAGTGAGGATGCTATGTGAGTGTGAGCCTTGAAGTAATTCCATCCCATCATGTGAGTAGAATTAAATGTGTTAACCCATTTGAGTCTCCCAACTAAAAATTTTATATATATATATATATATATATATATATATATATATATATAAAGCTATCATAAAACTTACTTGAAGCACATTATCTTTTGCCATCCCTGAACCAAAAATGTATATAAATATTTTAGGTATTTGGTTGAAAACAAGGAAGGCAGATAAAAGGTATACATATTAAACTGCAAAGAAGGTTTGCTTCCTATTTTGGAAGAGTGGAGCCACATAGAAAAATTTTATTTCCCAAGGAGCTAGATTTATTTAGCTATTCAGTCTCTACATTTAGAAAACTGGTTGCCTCTCAAGAAACTAAATAAATATTTTCCAAGTTAACTGCATTTTCCAATCAATTCTGTAACAGTCCTTGGGTAGTCAAAACTAAAGTGGAAAAGTAAAATGTGTGGATGAAAGAGCTTATATAAAATTTTAGAATATATACATGTACAGGTTGTGCAACCTGGAAATATGGTCAAGTTCTCCATAAGAAATGGCTAATTTCTTTAAAATTCTTAAAAATCTTGTGCTTTACCAATATGCATTTTCCCCCCCAGTGGCTCATTATTGGATATAAACTATGCTAAGACAAATACATTCCAAAATGCTTTCAGAGGCATATACAAGCAGGGAATGAATTAAGAATTCATTTATAGCTCCAATGTGCATTTTAAGTCAACCATAGTAATTCTCCCAGAGAATTTATGCTTATCAATATCACTGCATTTGTTCCAAAATCTGTTTATGGTCATTGAAATTACTATTGTAAATAAAATATTTACATATTATGTAACCAAATGAAATTTCTGTGGTAGGGAGTTCCTAATTTTATAAGAATTAAGTTGGACGTTTTGGAAAGACTGTATAAAAGTGATGGGCTAAAAATTTTTATGTTGAATTAACTGAGTGAGAGTACAGTTAAAAAGTTAGAACAGATAATGTAAAATAATTTAAAAATCTAGGAAGAGTTTTCACTTGGGTTGATTTCCTGAGTGGTTTTATTATCTTTCTCCACTTAAAAAAGTTTTAGATGATGCATTATAGGTGGCCTATGCAAGAAAAATATTGCAAACCCTAAAATATACTCATACACCAAAAAAAGTCGTATCCTTAGATCAAAAGAATTTTAGAAATGTATATTTACATCTTTTACTTTAAAGTAAAATGTTAAAGTATGAATACATCATGTTTTTATGATTCCCTAACTTTTTTATGCTGCAGTTCTACTACCAGCCTGAACCTTTTTTTTAAAGGTTTTTATTGGGGAATTGGGGGAAAGGGAACAGACAAGTTACTGTCGTTTTGTTCTTCAGTCTAGTTGTGGAGGACGTTGCTTCACTGGCCCATGTTGGCACCATCATTGCACTCTTCCCGGTCAAGGCAGATCAGTTGCCGGCTTCTGGATGGCCACTCACTGCGGCTGCTGGCCACTCACGCTGGCTGCTGGCTACACACAGTAGCCCATGGCAACCTGCTGCCACAGGGGCTGCAGCCTACACCGTCGCCGGTGACTCATGGCAGCCCAGCTCCAGGTTGAGATGTTGTTCAGCGTCTTAGCTGTGGAGGGCAGTGTCACTGGCCCTCATATGTGGGATCCGAACCGGGGACCTCTGGTGTCCCAAGCCAGCTCTCAACCAATGTGCCACTCGGCCGTCCCCCAGCCTGAATCTTGTTTTTAATTAAATTTATTGGGTGACAATGGTTAGTAAAATTACATAGATTTCAAGTGTGCATTTCTATAATATGTCATCTGCCAGCCTGAATTTTAAGAGATAGGAGGGATTTCATATAATACTTGTCTCTAAGGTAACAATTTTCAATATTTCTGTCTCAGGACCTGTTTACATGCATAAAAATTATCGAGGATCCCAAAACGTCCATAATCAAAATTAAAAATGAGAAATTAAAATCTCTCTATATGAGTGCATTTAACTAACATAAATAACATACTTTTTAATGAAAATAACTATTTTCCAAAAAAGAGAAAATATGTAGTGAAAACAATGACATTGTTTTACATTTTTCAAATCTTTTTACTGCCTTTAATGTTTCTTTAATAATAGAAGACAGCCAAGTTCATATCTGCTTCTGCATTCAATCTCATGCTATATTGTCTTAATTGAAGTATATGAAGAAAATCTGGCCTAGCAGATACATAATTGGAAAAAGGAGGAGTATTTTAGTAGCCTTTACAGATAGGTATGGATATTCTTCTTTGATACTACACCCAAAATCAACAAATGCTTATTTCTTAAAGGCTAGTTGCAATATATAATCAGAAAGTAAAATCTATTGGTCTATCTGAACTTTAAATAGATATTTTATCTTGAATGATTTTGGAAGGACACTGAAATTTGCTTTCTTTGAGATGTATTTGAGAGGCTAGTAAAGTATGTTGAACAATGTTATGTCTAGAATGGCTACTCCTTAAAAGGAGACTTATTTTAAGGATCCCTTTGGATTTGGATAGCTTATATGAGGCATGTGTTTATGCATGTGCTGTGTGTGCATGTAGTTGCCTAGAAATTCCATTATTTCTTTTAGTAAGTTTTGGGAAGAGATAAAAAGAATTTGACTGTGCTCTACTCACCTTGTATTTTGTTAAAAGAGAGTACACACAAAGGAGAACAAGATAGCCTGAGTCCTCAGTAATGTGTATGTAGCCTGTTTCCTCTCCAGGATGTCAGCAGTTTTCTTTCCTTTCCTGAGAGAGCTAAGGGGCACTTGCAAATAATTTGATCCAGAGCTTTATGCTTTTAAAGTAGCATTCCTTTATCTTGCTAGTCATCTATCTAACTTCAGATATATAAGCAATATTAGATCATCTCTTAAAATACAGGCTTTGGCTATTGCACATTTGGGAAAACACTGAAATATTGCATAATCTTAAAATATTGATACAATATGTGTCTTAGAAATATGAAATTAGCATTAGATTATAGTTTAATAAAAATTATTTTAGAATAACACATATATGCATGAAAAATACTACTTGAATTGTACCTCCTAATGTGTATACCATTTTCAAACATGGTTAAATGTTTTACTACAAAATGTAAATGTATTTATTTGATAATCACTAAAATTCCTTATAACTCAAAAGTCCTAAGGCTTCTTTGGTTTTAATCATAGTTCATAGATAATTTGGAGATAATGATCTAACGTTCTTCTATGCATTTCTCTCTGTGTGTGGATTCGTCTGATTTTGAAGATGAACCAGCTTTGGTGTCTGTGGTCCTGGTAGTGTTTCTAGAATGGTAGATGTGTACCCTCTGTGGCTTCTCTAAGTGCTGTGCTCAAGTTTAGCCAACAGTCATGCCAATGCTGCCTACGTGATTTTAATGGTGATGGAAGGGACTGAAGAGACAGAATGAACCTGAGTATCTGCTTCCTGTAATCAGCTATGTTTATGATATAAATAATGGGCTCATTTGAGCAATTGCCAGAGTGTACCCAACTCTTGCTATTCATTCCTTTATGGATATCATGAAAAAATATTTCCAAAATGATGTCTTTTGTTTTTCAATTCTCTGCTTTCTGGGAAGCATGGCAGAATACGTTTTAAACCCAATTTACTAGTTTGCTAATTCTCAGAATTCTCCTGTGATACTTATTTTGGGCCCATCAGCATAGAGGAGCTAAAGTGTTATTTTTCATATAAATTGGTCTTTTAAACTGTTGTTTTGACATGCTTTCCTGTTATAGTATGCTATAGTATATGGGTTTTGAATTGCATAAAAACTACTGTTTTTAAAATTGATTTAGTGAGACATATTTATTTTAGAAGTGGCTACCTAAAAGTTTTTGACAAATGTTGATGATATTCATTAAAAAAAAGGAAAGGAAAACAAAACAACTATTTTTTTCATTCTTCATGCTACACCATAGATAACAGCAACTGCAATTTTGTCCTGTGACATATATACTCCAAGAAACAAAGCTTAATTACCCAAATATAAGCTAGCATCACTTGTAATTGTCCAGATGAAATATTTGTCCTGTGATTGAAAAATATTTTGTTTTCTGTGAAATAATCTGAGCAAGATAATTAAAGATGAAAAGATTTAGATGCAGAATTTGTGTGAGAAGTTATAAGAACATGATTATTACAAGATGTAATATAGATTCCCACTAAACCTCTTTTATATCTTTCCAAATCTTGCTAGAGCTTCATTGCTGAAATATGTTTTATTGAGGTTGTTCACAAATAATATGCTTATTTTATGAACTTTCTAATTTGTGCTCACCGTAAGGGGTGGCTTAACATTAGACATTGGGTAATGTTCATCCAACTGAAAAAATATGCAACAAGGAAACTAAGAATTGTTTTTTTAATATGGACTACAACTTTTAAAAGCTAAATAAGAAGCTTTACAAAGTTTCAGAAATATTTTCCTTTTAGACCTGGGTTTCTAGCCTTTGCTTTGTTATTGATCAGCCAGGTACCTGACATTGTCACTTTACCTTGCCGGGTCTCAGCTTCCACTTCTGTAAAACAGAGTTGGTACTAGATTCACTTTTGTGTTTCTTTGTCTCTAAAATTCTATCTTAAAATGGATGATGGACTCCATATACCACAGACGAAAAGAACCCAGAAAACCCCTCAGGTAACTCCTGTGCAATCTTTTCCCTTTTATTAAGAAAAGGACTTCTAATAAATATTGCTTCTAATAAGTAAATATGTTGATGGAATATTATTCCCTTGAGTAGGTTAGATTATATGGAAGTTGATGTGATGTCCCTTCCATGATTACATTACTCTATATATAACTATTTTTTTTCACTAGTGATTAGGGCTTTATTATTATACTTAGCTAAGAACATATTAAAATGACCCCCAAAGAGAGTGCAGTGTTCTTATTGGTTTCATGTTTTGTTCACTGATTAAGACTGGGATGCAGAAACCAACTTGAGCTAGTTTCTGCCTAACAAAAGAATTCCCTGGAAGGATGTGGGGGTGTTTTGCTGTAACCCAAGAGCAGTACAGCGAGACCTCAGGAGAGGAATGGCCCGAGAACAGGAGAACCGGCCATGTACTCTCTCCACACTTACCGTTACTGTTCCCCATGGAGCCACTGCCTCCTTCTACCTGAAGTTTTCTCCATTTGTGTTCCAGATATCTAGGGGGGGAAATGCCTTGATTTGGAGTGTTTGCCAGTTTCCATGGTGTAAACGCACCCATCATTGCTGATTTGAAGCTACCAACGTGAAGGTCAAGTTGGGAAGAGATGCCCAGTAGCACACCACTCTATAGTATTTCTACCAGACTGATAAATGGCTGTAAATAATCTTAAGAGCATAGATAATATAATGTAAAATAATAATAATAATAAAGGTAACATTAATAAGGTAAAGTAATTAGGAAAGAATTAAGAAGTGACTATTTAAATTATTTAAATATAATGTAACTGCAAACTTACATTATTTTAATTATTATTTTTAAAATTAGTTTTAGGTGTACAACACAGTGCAATAGTTATACTTTTTACCCCTCAAAGTGATACACCCCTCCCCAATCTGCTACTCTACTCCCCCCCGTGCCCCATATCATACATATCTATTACAATTTCATTGACTCCACTCCCACATTATACTCCACATCCCAAGAATATATATATATATATATATATATATATATATATATATATATATATATATATATATATATATATATATATATATATATATAATACAATATTATCCAACATCAGCTTCAGGTGTACAAGCCTCTACCCCATCCATGAAGTGGTCTCCCTAACAAGATATGTGACCATCTAACACCCTACAAAATATTTACAATATTATTAATTATATTCCCTGAACTGTTTCATATCCCTGTGGCAATATTGTAGTTACCTATTTATGCTGTCTAATCCCTTCTCCTTCTCCCACATGAACACCCCTCTCCCAACCAGCAACCATCAGTTTTTCCTCTATATCTCTGAGACTATTTCTGTTTACTTTGCTCATTCTTTCAGTTTTTTAGATTCCACATATAAGTGAGTTCATATGGCATTTGTCTTTCTCTGACTGACTTATTTCACTTAACATAATAGTCTCTAGGACCATCCATATTGTTGCAAATGGTACAATTTCCTTCTTCTTTATAGTGGAGTAACACTCCATTGTATAAACGTACCAGTTTCCTAATCCAGTCATTTACTGATGGGCATTTTGGTTGTTTTCAAGTCTTGGCTATTATAAACAGTGATGCAATAAACATAGGGGTGCATATATGTTTTCGAATTAGCATCTTGGGTTTCTCTGGATAGATACCCAAGAGTGAAATTGCTGGGTCATACAGTAGTTCCATTTCCAGATTTTTGAGACATCGCCATACTAATTTCCATAATGGCTGCACCAATCTGCAGTCCCACCAACAGTGCACCAGGGTTCCCTTCTCTCCACAAACCCGCCAACACTTGTTGTTTGTTGATTTACTGATGACAGCCACTCTGACCGGAGTGAGGTGGTACCTCATTGTGGTTTTTATTTGCATTTCTCTACTGATTAGTGAGGTTGAACATTTTTTCACATGCTTCTTGGCTATCTGTATGTCCTCTTTAGAGAAATGCCTCTTCATATCCTCTGCTCATTTTTTAATTGGGTTGTTTGGGGTTTTTTTGGTGTTGAGTTGAATGAGTGTTTTATAAATTTTGGATATTAACCATTTATCAGATATATCGTTGGGAAATATCTTCTCCTATTCAGTAGGCTGCATTTTTGTTTTATTGATGATTACTTTGCTGTGAAAATACTTTTAAGTTTGATGTAATCCCATATGTTTACATTTTCTTTTATTTCTCTAGCCTGAGGGGATATATCAGTAAAAATATTACTGAGGGTAATGTCTGCAAATTTACTCCCTATGTTTTCTTCTAGGAGTTTGATGGTTTCAGGTTTTACATTTAAATCTTTTTTTATATTAAATTATATTTTATTATGAAATACACATTTTTTAGAATTAGTTTCAGCTGTACAACACAGTGCAATAGTTATACATTTTACCCCTCAAAGTGAAAACCCCCCTCTCCCAATCCACCGCCAAATTTTCTCCCAATATCATACATATCTATTACAAATCCCTTGACTCCACTCCCACACTATACTCCACGTCCCATGACTATATATATATATATACATATATATATATATATA
>NW_017732306.1:256894-275969 GCF_001890085.2 Hipposideros armiger | reverse complement strand
TGGAGTCTTTGGGATTCTCTATAGATAGTATCATGTCATCTGCATATAATGACAATTTTACTTCCTCCTTTCCAATTTGGATGCCTTTTATTTCATTTTCTTGTCTGATTGCTGTGGCCAGAACTTCCAGAGCTATGTTGACTAGAAGTGGTGAAAGTGGGCAGCCTTGTCTTGTTCCTGATCTTAAGGGGAAAGCTTTTAGCCTCTCCCCATTGAGTACAATGTTTGCTGTGGGCTTATCATATTTGGCCTTTATTATGTTGAGTTACAATTCCTCTTTTCTTACTATGTTCCCACTACTCTCACTTTGCTAAGAGTTTTTATCATATATGGCTGCTGGATTTTGTCAAATGCTTTTTCTGCATCTATTGATATGATCATATGATTTTTATTTTTCATTTTGTTAATTTGATGTGTTACATTAATTGATTTGCAAATATTGAACAAACCTTGCATATCAGGAGTAAATCCCACTTGGTCTTGGTGTATGGTCTTTTCAATGTGATGCTGAATTCGGTTTGCTATTATTTTGTTGAGGGTTTTTGCATATGTTCATTAGGAATATCGGCCTGTAGTTTTCTTTTTTTATAATCTTTGTTTGATTTTGGGATCAGAGTAATAGTGGCTTCATAAGAAGTGCTTGGGAGCCTTCCCTCCTCCTGTATTTTTTGCAATAGTTTGAGGAGAATAGGTATTAATTCTTTTTTGAATGTTTCTAAAATTTAACTGTGAAGCCATCTGGCCCAGGATTTTTGTTTTTTGGAAGCTTGTTGATTATTGATTCAATTTCTTTGGTAGTAATCAGTTCAGAATTTCTGTTTATTCTTGGTTCAGGGTTGATAGAGTGTATGCTTCTAGAAATTTATCCATTTCTTCCAGATTGTCAAATTTGTTGGCATACAGTTGCTTGTAGTATTTTCTTACAATTTTCCGTATTTCTGTGGTACCTGTTGTCACTTCTCTTTCATTTTTGATTTTATTAATTTGGGTCTTCTCTCTTTTTCTTGATGATTCTGGCTAAGAGTTTATCGATTTTGTTAATTTTTTCAAAAAACCAGCTCTTGGTTTTACTGATCTTTTTTGTTTTTTTTGTTTTTTTTAAATCTCTACTTCATTTATTTCTGCTCTGTTCTTTATTATTTCCTTCCTTGTACTCCCTTTGGGCTTGTTTTGCTATTCTTTCTCCAGTTCCCTTAGGTGTAAAGATAGTCTGGTGATTTGAGATTTTTCTTGTTTCTTTAGATAGGCCTGCATTGCTATGAATTTCCCTCTTAGGACTACTTTTGCTGCATCCTATAGATTTTGGGTTGTTCTGTTTTCATTTTCGTTTGTCTTGAGAGAGGTTTTAATTTCTTCCTTGATCTAATTTTTGACCCACTCACTATTTAGTAGCATGTTATTCAGCCTCCATGTATTTGTGTGCTTTTCGGATTTCTTCTTATAATTGATTTTTAGTTTCATAGCATTGTGGTCAGAGAAGATGCTTTATATGATTTCAGTCTTCTTAAATTTATTGAGACTTCTTTTGTGGTCTAACATGTGGTCTATCTTGGAACATGTTCCATGTGCGCTTGAGAAGAAGGTATATTCTGTTGCTTTGGGGTGAAATGCTCTAAAAATATCAATTAAATCCAGCTGTTCTGAAGTGTCATTTAAGGCCACTGTTTCCATGTTGATTTTCTGTCTGGAGGATCTGTCCATTGGTGACAAAGGGGTGTTGAAGTCCCCTACTATGATAGTATTGCTGTTGATCTCTGTCTTTATATCTGTCAAAATCTGTTTTATATATTTCAGGCTCCTATATTGGGTGCATAGATGTTTACTAAGGTTGTGTCCTCTTGTTGAATTGATCCCTTTATTATTATGTAATGCCCTTCTTGGTCTTTTATTGTAGTCTTCATTTTAAAGTCTATTTTGTCTGAAATAAGTATTGCTACTCCCGCTTTTTTCTCATTTCCAGTAGCATGAAATATCTTTTTCCATCCCTTTACTTTCAGTCTGTGTGTGTCTTTTGATCTGAGCTGAGTCTCTTATAAACAGCATATGCATGAGTCCTGTTTTCTTATCCACTCAGCCACTCTATGTCTTTTGATTGGAGCATTTAATCCATTCACATTTAAAGTGATTATTGATAGGTGCATATTTATTGCCCTTTTGTTATTTGTATTTCTGATCTTCCTGGGTTAGCTTGTTTTCCCCTTTCTTCTGTTTAAAAAGGCCATTTTGGCATTTCCTGCAATGCTGGCTTGGTGGTAATGAATTCCTTAAGTTTATTCTTTTCTGAGAAGCTCTTTATCTCTCCTTCAATTTTAAGTGATAGCCATGCTGGGTAGAGCAATCTTGGTTGCAGGCTTTTATTTTGCATCACTTTGAAGACCTCCTGCCACTCCCTTCTGGCCTGCAGAGTTTCTGTAGAAAAGTCAGCTGTTAGTCTTGTAGGAGTTACTTTGTATGTAGCCTGCTATCTTTCTCTTGCTGCTTTTAGGATTGTGTCTTTGTCTTTAACCTTTGCTATTTTAACTATGATATGTCTTGGTGTGGAGCTGTTTGGGTTCATGCTATTTTAACTATGATATGTCTTGGTGTGGAGCTGTTTGGGTTCAGCTTGTATGGAACTCTCTGCACTTCCTGGGTTTGTATGTCAGTTTCCTTCACCAGGGTAGGGAAGTTTTCATTCATTATTTCTTCAAATACGTTCTCAATCCCTTGCTTCTTCTCTTCTCTTTCTGGTATTCCTATGAGGCGAATGTTGTTGCACTTGGTGTTGTCCCACAGGTCTCTTAAACTATTTTCATTGTTATCTATTTATTTATTTATTTTTTCAGCTGGCTGATTTCTGCTATTTGGTCTTCTAAATCGCTTATCCGGTCCTCTGCTTCATCTAATTTACTGGTGATTCCTTCGAGTGTGTTCTTCATTTCAGTTATTGTATTCTTTAGTTCTAACTGGGTGTTTTTTATGATTTCTCTATCCTTCTTTATGTCCTTACTAAGTTCCTTAAACATTCTTATCATCAGTGTTCTAAACTCTGTGTCTGAAAGGTTGAATACCTCTTTTTCATTTAGTTCAATTTCCAGAGGTTACTTCTGATTTTTTACTTGGGACATGTGTCTTTGTTTCTTCATTCTGGCTTCATTCAAGTTACTCTGTGGTTGCTTTGATGTATTAGATAGATTACCTATGCCTCTCAGTCATTGCTGAGTACTCTTATAGTATGTGTTCTTTATGTTCAGATAGCACAGTCTCTGTATTCTCTTTTCCTGTGTGTTCTTGAGGTGTCACTGTTGAAGTTGCTTTTTAAGTGCTTTTAGCTTGTCAGAGGGTGGGATTGACCCTCAGACTGATTAGCTGGGAGAATTAGCTCTGTTCACAGTATATGAGATGCTGCGTGGAGGTTAATCCCCTCAGTGGAAGCTTGGCCACTCTGGGTTCTTGTGTCTGTGGAAAATATCCTTTCAGAGTGCCACTTGTAGTTTCAACCAGGTTGTACTCTGGTTTTGTGTAACACTGGCCTCTGGGTGTATTGGTTCTGGTGTCTTTTGGGCTGGGCTCCCACTCAGAGCCATTTCACGTCTGCCTGTTCCCAGTCAGTAGCTACCTGGTAGGTGCCTCAAGGCTATATGCAGTTAGCTGCTGCCTGTGCTGGACCTGGGGTCATGTGGGTATGGTCTCTGTGTGAAATGAAGCTGGCTGCCCCCTATACTAGTCCTGAGGCAAGTTAGGAAAAGGTCCAGGGCCCCCCAGACCTGTTGCCACCTGTCAGATGTCGGTAAGGTCCACTTATTGAAAGAGACTCTTTAGGGGCACGTGTCTGGCTATTTGACCCAGTGTTGAGGGTGCCTCAGCGATGTGGCATGAGCTTGGCAGGATGAAGTTCAAGTGAGTTATGCAACATGTTTGGTAGTTTTTAAGATGTTAATTCAGATTCAGGTATTATACCAATACCTGGTCTGTGACCCCATTGTATAGCGTCCCAAGGGCACTATAGCCAGCCTCCAGCTCAAGTTCACAGATTCATGAAAGATGCTCCTGAATGGCTGTGTTGCAGGTTTGTGGTCACTGAATACCATGAAGATGACCCCAGGGTTCTGCAAAGTACCTTCTGTTGTAAAAAACCTATTCCACAGTTTTTTGGGGTGGGGCCAGTCAGCCAGTCACCCTGGCACCCCGATTGCTCCTGGCAATGCAGCTGTAGGTGGGCGAGTGGTGTTACAGGTGCATGAAGGCTGTGGTCAGTAGTTTCTACAAATTTAGTGTAGTCTCAGCTCCTGGCCCAGTGCTAGGTCCACCTCCACTTCATAAAACAAAAACAAAGCAAGACAACCAAAAAAACCCTCAAAAAAACAAATAAACTCCCACAGAAACTCAATACTCAATGATCAGACAGGAGAAACAAAAGTATATAAAAGAGACACAATCACAAACACAGAAACAGAACAAGACAGAAACAGTGACCAAAGCAATATCCAGATAAACAAGTCTGAGAAACAATAACAAAAACAAAACAGATGAAAAAAAATAAAGAAGAAAAAGATGAAACAGAAAGAAAAGAAAAAAAAATAATGAATAAAAAGGGGGAAGACAAAAGTAGGGAAAAAAAGGAAAAAAGAAATTAAAAAAAAAAGACTCTCTGCCCGCTTTAATCTGCAGACCACTTGCTCAGCAGTAGAGTGTCTCTGGGTGACTCTGCACCAGGTGTTGGGAGGAAGGGCTCAATGCGTCATGCGCCGGCCTCCCTCTCAGGCTTGCGGTGAGCTTCCTTCAATTAGCTGTTGTGTGCTCTGGAACCGTGCTAACAACCAAAAATCCTCACAGGTTGTTGCGGGCTGTTTGCTGCTGCAAAAAAAAACCCCTCTGTGGCTTGCGAAGGTGGGGGTCAGGCACCAGGGGCTCAGGGTGCCCCAGCAACACAGCTCTAGGTGGTCAGGACAGGCCCCCAAAGCACCACAGGGTGTTGTCAGTGGCCCCACAAAGTCAGAGCAGCATGCACTCCTGCACCTGCCACCAGCCCACACAAATGCACCAGGAATGCCCCAGCTGGATCATGCAGACACACAGCTCATGGCACAACACTCCCAAGAAAACTCCTAGTCTCGGCCTATTCCAATCAGCCCCTCGCAGATCAGGCCAAACAGCCCGACAGACAATCACCAGCCTGGCAACTCTGCACACACAGTGCAGAGAGCGGGGACTCAAGGTGGCTTGCACACTCCCACATCTCAATGAGCAGCCTGTTGGAGCCGGAGTGCCGCCGACATGCATTTCCCTGGCTACGCAGCACAAGCAGTGCCGAGGGTGAGGATCCGAGGTCACATACGCGCACGCACACACGCACTCCTGCACCGATTCCACCAGACCAATGTGGTCCCATCCCAACCCTCTGTGGGAGGGCCCAACCCTGAAAAAATGGCACCCTCCTGTACACTACTTGTGTGCAAGCTCCACACCAGGGGAACAATGGTCCCAAAACCTCCAGCTCCCATGCCAATGGCGCTCATTTCAGTCCCCCCACAGGTTCCTGGGTCCCATTCACACAGCTACTGCCTCCACCAGGGACCGGGTGAGTGCTCACCAGCGAGCGAGTCCATGTGCTGTCTCCACTGGTTCTTTAGCCACCTTCAGCCTCACCAAGTTGAGCAAAGAGAGTCCTCACTAATTTCTAATGCCAGGTATTGTAGAACTTTTCCTGGCAAAGTAACCCTGGGCTGGTGAGCTCAGTGTGGGGCCAGAGGGTCTCTCCCCCCAACCGGAGAAGCCTTTCCACCACTGAGGTGTTCCTCACGGGGTTCACCTTCTCTCATTTCCACCCCTCCTACCAGACTTGATGTTGCCTCCTCTTTAAGTCTTTTGTTTAGAGGTTCTGTTCATCTAGTGTTCAGGGGACTTCCGAGGTTGAATGTTGTATAAATTATTTACAATTTGGGTGTGATCCTGGGAGGCAGTTGGCACAGCATCTGTCTATTCTGCCATCTTACCGGAAGTCCTATATATGAGTATTTTAGCGAACTGGAGGAACATTCTCCTGTTGACCTTTAAGAAGTGAGCTGCCATGTTGTGACAAGGCCACATGGCAAAAAGATGTGGGCAGCTGATAATAGCTGAGAGTGGCCTCCAGCTAATAGTCAGCAGAAAACTTTAATCTTAAAACCACAAGAAACTAAATTCTTCCAACATTTTCATAAACTTGGAACAATACTCTATGTGCTACAAAGAAATGCAGCATGACTGACACATTGACTGCAGCCAATGAGACCATGAGCAGGGGATCCAGCTAAACCATGCTGGGACTCCTGACCTATCGAAACAGTGAGATAATAAATGGATACAGGATTTTTCTGTACACTCCTTACCCAGTTTCATTTTCCCCTAATGTTATCATTTTGCATTAGTGTGGTTCACATCAAAACTAAGAAGTCAACATTAGTATACTACTATTAATTAACCCCAGCCTTTATTTAGATTTTACTAATTTTTCTATTAATGCCCTTTACTGCTCCAGGACCCAATACAAAAATTTACATTTAGTTATGATGTTCCCATACTTTCCTGCAATCTGGGACAGTTTCTTATCCTTTACTTTTTCATGACTTGACAGTTTTGAATAGTACTGATCAGGTATCCTGTGCCATGTTTCTCAGTTTGTGTTTGTGTAATGTTTTTCTCATCATTAGTCTTGGGTTATGGATTTATGAGAAAAATAATCAGGGAAATTTTTGGAGTCATGTGGTTGTTACATCAGTGTATACATTTGTCAAAACTAAATAAACTTTGGCATGAAAATAAGTACATATTATTGCATGCAGATTGTACCTCAATGAAAGTTTTGGAAAGAGATATTTCATACATATGTACATACATACATATGGACACACACATCAATCAATCAATCAATCATTCAATCGGGATGAAATAATATTCAGTTGACTTTTTATTGTCAGACTACCCAGAACCTTCAAGATTCTAAATTTCTTGTGAGTGTCTAAGCAATAGACATTGTAGGCAGCATTTTGCAACTTTTTGGACTATGAGACCCTTTTTCTAGCATTTCATATTTTCTGAAACACAGATTGGGAAATGCTGGCTTAAGTGAATTATATTTGAAAAATAAGAAATATATTTATCATAATATATTAATATACTGGTGTTTCCAAAAAATGTATACACATGACTTGTATTGATCTTTTGTTATCTGTATTTATTATTACAATTTTAATACAGTTTATTTCTTTTATTAAAATGTGTATACATTTTTTCCACCCCCTGTATTTATTAATATATTATATAAGAATATATTGTAAGAAAAATAACAAAAGTATGGAGCATTGTCCAATTTTTATACTATGGCTGGTAAAATACTAAGAAAATGTTTTGTCCATTAAAGTGGAAATGTCTTTTGGGTTTAGCAAGTTACTATACCTCTGAGTGTAAAAGAGTAATAACATTTTAGAGCTGGAACATTTTCTCACTTAATCTAATGATTTGTATATATGTTATTGCTACAAGTAACTGCAAACCTATTTGGAAACAGTCAGGATGAAGGATTTCAGTGGATAAATGAATGAATCCAGCCCATTTTACAACCTGGTATTGAAGTTTCCTTTACTCTTTGCTATTGTTGAGCATTTCAGCCCTAGATATGGATGGATTTTGGAGAGGACTGAGGGGATGGCCCTTCCCTTACAAGTAGGAAGAAAAAATGTGGATAATGAACTCTGGAGGTAGTACACCTACCCCAGGACACTGTTCAGTCATATAGTCATTATTTGATGGGATTCCATTGTTGAACACAAAAAGTTATCTACTCACTAAATAAAGCCACCTGTGCCTCTCTGTGCTCAAACAGTTCCTTGTGTGGAGGCTGAATTCATGGGTGGAAAAGCATTAGTTGATTTATGTTTAAAAGAAAGACCCTCTTATATTGAGTTATGTTTTGATGCCTTGCCAAGACTTACTGGCAGGTTATGATTTATGACTTGTTTCAGTGATTCATGGGTCACGTTCACAATTATATTGATAAAATAAATATTCCTTGCATATGCAGTTTCATTATGCACTTAAATATTGAGACAGTATTGAATGCTTTCAAGTTTTTCTCATAGGCCTCAGACCCAAAGCCTACAATAATAATGATTTGTAATGTTTGGAGAGGCTGTAAAATTAGTTAAAAGTTTTCAAACTGTTATCACTGTGTTTGCTGCTCCCTGGTCAGTGCTGTATCTTGAAACATGGCCAAGCATGGTCCAGGTAACCATGGTGACAGTCCAGGTAACTGTGGTGATGGTCCAGGTAACTGTGATGTGTTGAGGCAGATACAGGGCCAGCAACTGGGACTGCAGTTGTTGATTTGGGTGAGGCAGGTTGGAACTCAGACCAACCCTCAGGCATTGAGCAAACCTCTAGTCTGGTGATCTGGGTGTGATATCTTAAAGGTATGGTGCATCAGGGAGCCTACCCTAATGTAAGGATTGTGCACCTGGGGATTAGACCTGAAGGAAGGTGAAGGTTGTATGTTACAGTTTAAAAGGAAGAAGCAATGATATGAGTAGGAATCTCCTAGGAAGGCTTGCTATCCTCCAGGAGTTCTCCCGAGGAGCATAGGAAGCAGGTTATCCTCATCTGGTCCTTGGCTTTTTGAGCTCATAAGATGATTGTTCTCAGAAGAATTAAACTGGAGGACTGACTTCCACTAAATTCACCAGGGACTAATGATTAAAAAACAAAGTACCAATTTATTACTTTACAGGCAGAACTCAAAGCAGAAGAGATATTAGATCTTCTGCCCAGCTTATTTTCTCTTTGTAGACGAACTTAGATGGGAACGAAATGATAATCAGAGGCATCTTGTGAAGCATGGGCTCTTAGCAAGAGGAGGTGTCTGATACATTAGTCCCATGCACTCACCCCCATTAACAGGATATTCTGCCCTGAGAAGAGTTTTCTGCTACCTGCGGTAAGTAAGGCTTCTTCCTTGCACAAGGCAGGGGACAGTGTTATAATTTTCTCCTCACTTGCCTTTTTCTCTGCCTGTATTACTGATCATTTTCCTTCTTGGCACAATATTTCTTTAGATAGGCTAGTAATTTTTTGGTTCTAGTCAGATATTGCTGACCTGAGAGTCATTGTGCCTCTTCATGTTGAGTTGGCATAATTCTTTTCTTTTTTTTAAGGAATTTTTTTATTGGGGGAATTGGGGGAGGGGAACAGACAAGTTGCTGTCCTGTTGTTCTTCATTCTAGTTGTGGAGGATGTTGCTTTACTGGCCCATGTTGGTATTATCGTTGTGCTCTTCCTGGGTGAGGCAGATCAGTCGCCGGCCTCTGGATGGCCACTCACAGTGGCTCTTGGCAGCTCACACTGGCTGCCAGCTGCTCATGCTGGCTGCTGGCCACACACAGTAGCCCATGGCAACCCACTGCAGCCTACGGTGTCGCTGGTGACTCATGGCAGCCCAGCTCCAGGTTGAGCTGTTGTTCACCATCTTAGCTGTAGAGGGCAGTGTCACTGGCCCTCATGTGGGATCTGAACCAGGGCCCTGCTGCTCAGAGCTGGCGTCCCAAGCCAGCTCTTAACCAACGCGCCACTCGGCTGGCCCCAGCATAATTCTTTTCTGATCCATTAAATGTTTGTTTTAAGGTTTAGCTTTCAGAGATTATACACTTTCCAAGTTCCTGAGGTGGAAAAATTGTGGAATAAAAGGCCTTTATTGTTGAACCCAAGTACTAGCTACGTAAGTAGTGAGGTAGAGTGAAAAGGATCCCAGAAACAACCATATTTGAAGACCTAAGCAATAGGAAAGTGTAGAATAAAGGTAAAAATATCATCATATTTATTGGCACAACACCTTAGGTATTTTACCCAGCTGAGGCACAACCTTATCTATGATTAGGTTTAGTACTGCAGATGGCAGAAAATGAAAACATTACTTCTTCCCTTCCTCATTCCCTCACTTCATCCCTTCCTTCCAACAATTTATGGTTTAATGTCTTCCTTGTACTCTTCCTAAACATACAATTTTCAGATATTAATTTTTAATAACAATTTGCATTCTCTATCTGAAACATTCCATATTTACCTGATGTTGCTCCTGTTGCTTGTTTGTTATATCTGTCCCCTACCTTGGAGATTTTTTTTCCATCTAGATTGACTTTCAGATGGCAGTAGTAGATATATTTCCCTTTATACACCAACTCCATCTTGATTTGTTTCTTCATAGATTTTTTTTAAAAATTGTTTACCTTCTTTTGGTCTTGTTCTTTCCTCCCAATGGGATAATGTTGGATGGATGTTTCATTTTCTTTACTGATTGCCTCACCAAAACATTTGCTTCAATTAGAGAAATTGGCAAATCTAAAAGGTTCTTAAATATTTCAGAAAAATAAATGGCAGATAAATTTCCTAAATAGTTAATTGTTGGGACTTTAACTTCTGAGAAGACAAAGTAGATGTAATTTTCCCTGCTCTTCCCATTAAGCACAACTAATACCCCTGGATATTATATGTAAAACAAGCATAAGAAGACTCTGGAAGATGGAAAAAAGAAAGCAGACTGGATGGTGATGTAGGGACTCATAAAACAACATGGTAGCTTATAGACCGGAAGCCGGGAACTTAGTTCTCTTTCCCATCTTGCAAGATGGCGGGTGAAAAAGCTGAAAAGCCAGACACTAAAGAGAAGAAACCTGAAGCCAAGAAGGCTGATGCTGGTGGCAAGGTTAAGAAGGGTAACCTCAAGGCCAAGACGCCTAAGAAGGGGAAGCCCCACTGCAGCCAAAACCCTGTCCTGGTCCGAGGAATCGGCAGGTATTCCTGAAAGGCCATGTACAAGAGGAAGTATTCAGCAGCGAAATCCAGGATTGAAAAGAAAAAGAAGGAGAAGGTTCTTGCTACTGTCACAAAACCAGTTGGTGATGACAAGAATGGTGGTACCCGAGTGGTTAAACTTCACAAAATGCCTAGATACCATCCTACTGAAGATGTGCCTCAGAAGCTGCTGAGCCATGGCAAGAAACCCTTCAGTCAGCACGTGAGAAAACTCCGGGCCAGCATCACTCCCGGGACCATTCTCATCATCCTCACTGGGCACCATAGAGGCAAGAGGGTCGTTTTCCTGAAGCAGGTGAGCAGTGGCTTGCTACTTGTGACTGGACCTCTGTCCCTCAATCGAGTTCCTCTGCGTAGAACACACCAGAAATTTGTCATTACCACCTCCACTAAAATCGGTATCAGTGGTGTGAAAATCCCCAAACATCTCACCGATGCTTACTTCAAGAAGAAGCAGCTGTGGAAGCCGCTACACCAGGAGGAGGAGATCTTCGACACAGAGAAAGAGAAATACGAGATTACAGAGCAGCGGAAAATTGATCAGAAAGCTGTGGACTCGCAAATTCTGCCAAAAATCAAAGCTGTTCCTCAGCTCCAGGGCTACCTCTGCTCTGTGTTTGCCCTCACAAATGAGATTTATCCTCACAAACTGGTGTTTTAAATTTATTACGAAGCACCTAATTAAACGTCTGGTCTATTAAAACAACAAAACAACAACAACAACATGGTGGTGGGTTTCTTGGGCTTTCTTTTTCCTTTTTATATTCCAGACCTGGAGCTGAAGAAGTCAGCAATGTGAAAATACCAATGGGCACAGATAACAAAGGCACAACAAAAACCTGCTACATCTAGTCAAAGACCCACTAAAAGGGCAGCCTAGTAAAACAGAAAACTTTTAGATAATAAACACTGTACCATGGCCAAATATCACAGAAAAAAGTGTGGCTCCATCCCCACCAACACAATTTGAATGGGGTATCTAGACTTCCACTCTTGTCAGACTGTAGTGGGAGTCTCAACACCCTCACAGGGATGGTCAGAGGAAGTTAAATCAAGAGTTTGAAATTCTGGCCCCTCCAATCAGCTGCAGTATCACAGGAGGCCATGTGGAAGGTGTGTACTTCCTCCCTGGCAGGCAGAAATGTGTGTGGTGTCAGAGGAGGCCCACTGGAGAACTAGGACTTTTGCCACTGCCCAGGAGTAATGAGGCTCATGGTGTCAATGAGGCTATGTAGAGAATAGTAATGAGGTACTTCTATTACTCCCAGTTATGGTAGTATCAATAAAGCCTAGTGGGAAGACTTGCCTCCCACTTCTGCCCAACAGTATTGAGAATCCTTTCTCCTCTGTGGGTTTCCATAGAGTCTGAGTGGGAAACCTGGACTTCCACTCTCATCTGGAGGTAATGAGGCAGTACATTCTTGTTTCATCTGTTTAAGCAGTATCAAGCGAAGCCAGCAGGGCTTAAATAAAAGCCAGAGTTTGATAAGATAACACCCACAATATCCAGGTTTCAAAAGAAAATCACTCATCACATCAAGAACCAGGAAAATTCCAACTTGAATGAAAAATATAATCAATAAATGATAACACTGACATAACACAGATGTTAGAGCTATCTGAAAAAGGTTTTAAAGCAGCCACCATAAAAATGTTTCAATGAAAAATTACAACCATTCCTTTTTTTAATTTTTATTTTTTATTACTTTGAGGTGTACAAAACGATGTAATAGTTAGACATTTATACCCCTTGTAAAGTGATAACCCCCCTTCCCCAATATACTACCCCTCTGACATTGTATATAGCTGTTACAATTCCATTGACTCTATTTCCTATGACACCATTCTTGAAACAAATTTTAAAAAGAAAGGCTCAGCAAAGAAGTAGACAATATAAAGAAGAGCCAAATAGAAATTGTAAAACTGAAAAAATATATATAGTAACCAAAAATGGAAAACTCAGTTGTTGGGCTCAATAACAGAATGAATATAATGAAGGAAAGAATCCATATATTTGAACAGAGAACAATACAAATCATACAATCTGAATAACAGAGAGAAAATAAACTGTAAAAAAAAGAACAGATCCACAAGAACCTGTAAAATTATAACAAAAAAAACCCCTAATATTTTGTATCATTGTTGTCACAGGAGAGGAGAAAAAAGACAGGATTGAAAACCAGACAAATGTGCAAAAATACATACACCTACAGATTCTAGAACTGAGAGAATCCACACATGTAAACTTAAAAAAAGTCCACACCAAGACATATCACAGTCAAACCTTTGAAATTTAAAGGCAAAAAAACCTTTAAAGTAGTGAGTGAGAATAGACCCCTGTAGGTGAAAAACAATTCAAATGACAGTGGAGTTCTCATCTGAAACCATGACTATCAAAGAAAGTGGCACAACATTTTTGAAGCACTGAAAGTAAACATATGTCAATTCAGAATTCTATGTCCAGTGAAAAAAATCTTTCAGGAATGAAGGGGAAATCAAGATGAAGTGAAAAGTCTCAGGTAAATGGAAATGAAGACAATTTGTCACCAACAGTCCTACCTGAAAGAACAGCTAAAGAAATTCTCTAAAAAGTAAGGAAACGATAAGAGAAGGAAACTGTTAACAACTGGAAGGAAGAAAAAAAAATGGAAACAGTGAAAACATGGATAAATACAATACACATCTTTTTCTCCTCTTGAGTTTTCTAAGTTAAATGAAAAATTATAGCACTATCTCATGTGTATCTAAATAAATGAAGAGATAATACTTAAGACTGGGTGATGGTAAAGAGATGTAAAAGGAGGTAATTTTCTATTATCAAACAGGTAAAATGTTAACACTAGTAGACTATAGTGAATATATATATATATTTTTTTTCTAGAGTAACATTAAGAAAGCTGTACAAAGAGATACATAAAAAACACTATAGATAAATCAAAATGGGAGTTCTATATAAATGTTCAAGTAACCCATGGGAAGAAAGGAAAAAGAAAACAGAAATGAAAAACAGAGAAGACAAAAATAAATAAATAAAAGGGCAGACTTAAGTTCTAACATATCAATAATCACATTTAATGTAAATGGTCTACATATACCAATTAAAAGACAGGAGTTAATAGAGTGGATTTTTAAAGCAAGTCCCCCTCAAAAAAAAAAAAAAGAAAGCATGGCCAGCCAGATGATGTCTGTAAGAAACTCACTTCAAATATAACAGCATAATTAAGTTAAAAGTAAAAGGATAAAAAAAATCATGTAATAGAAAAAGGTGTATCATGTAATATAAAAAGATCTATCACATTGTTCAAAATAAAGCAGTAATGGCTATGTTATTATCAAATAAAGTATACTTTAGAGCAAAGAAAATTTCCAGGGACCAAGAAGGACATTATGTAATTGTAAAATAGTCCGTCAAGAAGATGTAGCAATCTTAAATATGTATCCTAAAACAACAGAGCTGCAAAACATGTAAAGCAAAAACTGGTTGACCTGAAAAAAGAAATAGGAAAATCCACATTTCAGCTGGAGAATTCATCACGCCTCTCTCAACAACTGGTATAACAACTAGCCAGAAAACCAGCAAGTTATAGAAGAACTCAAAAGTGCCATCAACCAACAAGATCTGATTGACATTTATAGAACACTACACCTCAAACAGAATATATATTCTTTACAAACATCCATGGAACATGTGTCAATATAGACCATGTCCTGGGACAAAAAACAAACCTCAACAGCTTTAACGGAATTGAAATCACACAGCAGAATGTGTTTTATGATCACAATAGAATCAAACTGGAAATCATTGTGAGAAAGGTAATTTAAAAACTGCAAACACTTATAAACTAAACAATGCACTTGAAAACAATCCATACAACAAAGATAAAGTATTAAGGGAAGTAAAAATACATTGATTGCATGAAAATGAAAATATGACACATCAAATTTTGTGGGGCACAGCTACAGCAGTGCTGAGAGGGAAATTGATAGCACTAAATGCTTACATTTGAAAAGAGCAAAAGTCTTATATCAATAATGTAAGCCACTGTCTCAAGAACCTGGAAAAAGAGGAGAAAAAAACATACCCAAAGCAAGCAGAAGGAAGAAAATTTATAAAGATAATAGTGAAATAAAATTGAAACAGAAAACAATAGAGAAAAATCAATGAAACAAAGAGCTGGTTCTTTTAAAAGATCAATAAAATTGACAAACCTCTAGCAAGACTGCCAAAGAAAAAAAGAGAGGACATAATTGGCCAATATCAATAATGAGTAAAGGACTATCACTATAGACCCTGAAGATATCAAAAGACTATAAGGTAAATAGTACAAACAACTATATATACACACTTGGTAAATTAAATGGACCAGCTCTAAAACCAATTTCAAACTACCACAATACTCACACAATATGAAAGAAATAATTTGCATAGCCATATAAATATTAAGGAAATTGACTTATATAAAACTCTTCCAAAAGTTATCTCCAGGCTCAGGTGGATTCACTGGATAATTCTACTAAGTGTTTAAAGTAGAATCAACAACACTTCTGTAAATATTCCAGAAAATAGAAAAGGAGGAAGCAGTTGCCTATTCATTTTAAGAAGCTGCTACTGCACTGGTACTAAAACCAGACAAAAACAATACAAAAAGAGAAACCTACAGACCAATATTACTCATGAATATAGATTCAAACATCCTTTACAAGCTATTGGCAAATAGAGTTCAACAATATATGACAAGAAATATACTCCATGGACAACTTTTTCCCTCAGGGATGCAAGGCTGGCTCTATATGTAAAAATCAGGTAGTGTAAAACACCATATTAACAGCTAAAGAAGAACACTCACATGACCATGTTTATTGATGCAGAAAAAATATTTGATAAAATTCAATACCTTTTCATGATAAAAACTTTCAGAATAATAGAAATATAGGAATATCCTCAACTTGATTTTCAAAAATCATCTACAAAATACCTACAGATAACATTACACTTAATAGTAAAAGACTAAATGCTTTCCTCTAAGATAAGGAATAAGGCAAGGATGTCCACTCTCACCATTCTTATTCAATGCAGTATTGGAAGTTCTAGCAAGTGCAATAAGATCACAAAAAGAAATAAAAGGCACAGAGGTCAGAAAGGAAGAAATGAAACTGTTTCATTCTGCATATGATATAATTGTTGATGTTAGAAAATCCCAAAAATCTACCCAAAACTCCTAGAACTAATAAATGAATTTAGTGAAGTTTCAGGATATGATTATTATATAAAAGTCAATTGCATTTATATATACTAGTAATGAACAAAAGGACATTGAAATTAAAAATACAGTACCATTTAAAACTTCTCAAAAGTGAAAACAGGTGTAAATCTAACAACCATGCAGGGGTTTTATGCTGAAAATTACAAATTGCTGATAAAATAAATTTTCAAAAAGAGATACAAAACAAATGGAGAAACATATCATGTTCATGAATTGGAAGAACATTATAGTGGAAATTTGGGCAGTTTTATTTTTTATTTTGGTAATGCAAGTACCTGACTTAATCTTTGTTTGCAGAGGCATCTACTTCAAAGCGGTATACACTTCAAAGATGGCTACCTCAAATAAACACATGCTACTCACATGCCTAGATAAAGAGCATCCCCCCACTGAGGGGGCTTTGTTGATTTCAATAACTGATCATTTGGGCCACACTTTTTTCTCTTTTCCTGTGCTTTACATTACCACTCTTACATTTTAAATTCACCAAAAGAGAATGAGCCCATGAAACACTAAGCTCCAAACATTAACCCCAATAAAAGCAATTCCCAGGCTTATATGTACTCTCTCTTTCTCTCTAGCCATTACCTCACTGTGTGGCCCCAGATGTGCTGTGTAGTTTCCAGGTCTTATAAGTAATAAATCTTTATTTTTTCAAAGTTTCCTGATGGTTATTGCTAGAGAGTGTCTTGTGATCATAATAAGAACCACAAGGGCCATTCCAACCACAATGTTGATAGGCTGAAACCCGCACATAACAGTAATATAGTAAAGATGTCAATTGATATACAGGTTTAATGCAATTCCTATAAAATTACAGCAAGACTTCTTTTATAGATACAGATGAATTTATTCTAAAATGTGTATGGTAACACAAAGGAACTAGACAAAGTAAAATACTTTTTACAAAGAGTAATAAAATTGAAAGATTCAGTACCTGAATCAAGATTTATTATATAGTTTCAGTAATCAAGACTGTGTGGTATTGGTAGAGTGAAAGACATATAGATAAATAGATCTGAATCAAGAACCAAAAAATAGACCCATACAGATATGCCCAACTTAGTTTTAACAAAGGTTGAAAAACAATTCAGTGTAAGAATAATAGTCTTTTCAAGAAAGAGTGCTGTAGTAAGACTAAAAATGGACTAAAAATGAAACTTGACCTAATTCTTACACTTTATATAAAAATTAACTCAAAATTGGTAACAGAATTAAGTGTAAAATTTTAAACTATAAAACTTCTAGAAAAAAAATAGGAGAAAAACTTTTGGTATTTGGTTTAGGCAAAGATTTCTTACACTTAACACTAAAAGTATGTCAATGTAAGAACTGTCCAAACCTGTAGAGAATTTTTGTAAGTTTATTTGAGCCAACCTGATGACATACAAGTGTGCTAGGGAGCAAAATCTCAAATGCAAAGAGATGAATAGACTCTCACCAAAGAGAGTATACAGATGGAAAATAAATACATGAAAAGACCATCAACATCTTTAGCTATTAGGGAAATACAAATTTATACCGCAATGAAATATCACTACAAGCTTACCAGAATGACTAAAATAAAAAATAGTGACAACACCATATGGAGAAAATGATGGTAATATACAATGGTATAGAAACACTGAAAAATAGTTTGGCAGATAAAAATACAAAGAAAGAAAGAAAAGCTAACCATGCAACTAACATATGATCCAGCAATTGCATTTCTGGACATTTGTGCCAGAGAAATGAAAACTCATATTCACAAAAATAACTTGTACCTGAATGTTCATAGCAACTTTATCCATAATAACTTCAAGTTGTAAACAACTCATGTCCTTCAGTGGATGAATGATTAAACTAAGTTGCTACATTCATATCATGAAATACTACTCATCAATAAAAAAAATACATGTTTTATACACACAGTACATTGGATGAAATGCCAGAGAATTTTGCTCGGTGAAAAAATCCAATTCCAAAATTTACATATTAACTGATTGCCTTTATATAGCTTTATTGAAATGATAAAACTATAGAAATGGAGAACAGATTTAGATTGCCACAGGATAAATGCAGGGTGGACGGGAAGTCCAGAGGGAAGTAGCTGTGGTTATGAAATGGCAGCAAGAAGTAATGCAATTACTTTTTATCTTGACTATACCATTGTCAATATCTTGGTTGTGATATTGTAGTATATAGCTTTGAAAGAAATTATCATTGGGGGAAACTAAGTAAAGGATACATGGGACCTCTCTATATTATTTCTTAGAACTATATGTGAATCTAAAATAATTTCAAAATAAAAAAGTTAATTTTACAAGTTAATTATTATGAATGAAGAGTTGATTTGACACAGATTTCATTATACACTGGAACTGATTCAAATTGGAGTTATGTCCTATTTACCTTACTCTTAGTTGTGAATAAGGGTGAATTTCCATTTGAAAATTGCTGTTTTGTATTTTTATGCTTAGTTAATGTATCCACTTTCCAAGAGTTATCTCTTGATAGTATTGATTATTGAAAAGAAAAATTTTACTTAGTAAAAGAAAAATTATAACACTGAGTCAACAGTGTATAAATTCAAACCCATGAGACTGAAAATTGATAACACTTAGAATTTTATATTTTTCTTCCCAAGATGATATGGATTTCAGACCCCAATATTTGTTACCTTTCTATTTTGTTTTTAAATATAATAAGTTAGTTTTACTCTACACATGTTTTAGCTGGAGAAAAAAGACACCTGGCATCTTAAAAGATCAAAGGAAACATGGGGTAGCAACAAGTTTTTGTTTGTTTGTTTGTTTTTAGTATTTTGGTTTTTTTATTAAATTATTTTTATTATGAAATACACATTTTTTAGAATTAGTTTCAGCTGTACAACACAGTAAAATAGTTATACTTTTTACTCCTCAAAGTGAAAACCCCCCTCCCCCATCCGCCGCCCCTTTCTCCTCAATATCATACATATCTATTACAAATCCCTTGACTCCACTCCCACA
>NW_017732306.1:219400-252711 GCF_001890085.2 Hipposideros armiger | reverse complement strand
TTTATGTTGTCCCACAGGTCTCTTAAACTATTTTCATTGTTTTTTATTCTTTTTTCTTTTTGTTGTTCCAAGTGGGTGATTTCTGCTACTTTGTCTTCTAAATCGCTGATCCGAACCTCGGCTTCATCTAATCTACTGGTGATTCCTTTGAGTGTGTTCTTCATTTCAGTTATTGTATTCTTTTATTCTACCTGGTTGTTTTTTATGGTTTCTGTATCCTTCTTTATGTCCTCCTTAAGTTCCTGAAACAGTCTTATCATCAGTGTTTTAAACCTTGCCTCTAAAAGGTTGGATACCTCTGTTTCATTTAGTTGGTTTTCTTGAGGTTTCTTCTGATCTTTTACCTGGGACATGTTTCTTTGTTTCTTCATTCTGGCTGTCGCTCTGATTGCTTCAATGTATTAGATCACCTAGAAAGAAAAAAGAAAAAAAAAAGAGAAAGAGGGAAAAACAAAAAAAAAGGAGGGGCTCTCTGCCTGCTGTATTCTGCCCTGCAGACCACTTGCTCAGCAATAAAGAGATTCTGGGCGACTCAGCACCAGCTTCTGGGGGGAAGGGCTCAGTGCATCATGCGCCGCCTCCCTCTAGACTTGAAGTAAGCTTCCCACAATTAGTTGCTGTGTGCTTTGGAACTGTGCTCACCACCAAAAATCCTCACAGGTTGTTGCGGGCTGTCTGCTGCTGCAAAAAAACCCCTCTGTGGCCTGCAGACGTAGGAGCTAGGGACCAGGGGCTCAGGGTGCCCCTGGCAACACAGCTCTAGGTATGCAGGGCAGGCCCCCAAGGCACCACAGGGTATGGTCAGTGGCCCCCACCAAGTCAGAGCAGCATGCACTCCTGCATCAGCAGCCATCCCACAGAAACTCGCCCAGAAAGCTCCGGCTAAATCACGCAGACGCACAGCTCATGGCCCTACACTCCCAGGAAAACTCCCTGCCTCAGCCTGTCCCAATCAGCCACTCAAAGATCAGGCCGAGCAGCCTGACAGCCAATTGCCACCAAGACATCTCTGCATGCACAGTATGGAAATCAGGGACCTAAGGCGAGTCGCGCACTTCCTGGTCTGTTGTAGTCAGAGCGTGCATGCCCGGCGTTTCCCTGGCTACGTAGTACAAACAGTATGGAGGGTGGGGATTCGGTTTGCAGGCTCCACTATTTCTCCAGACGCCCCCAGTCTCACCGAGCCAAGCAAAGAGAGTCCTCACTATTTTCTCCTTCCAGCTATTTTAGAACTCCTCTTCCTGGCAATGTAACTCTGGGGTGGTGAGCGCGGTGTGGGGCCGGAGGGTCTTGCCCCCAACTGGAGAAGCCTCCCCACCGCTGAGGTGACCCTCACGGGGTTCGCCCTCTCTCGTCTCCACCTCTCCTACCGGACTTGATGTGGCCTCCTCTTTAAGTCCTTCATTTAGAGGTTCTGCTCATCTAGGGTCCAGGAAACTTCTGAGGTTGAATATCTTATATATTATTTGTAATTTTGTTGTGATCCTGGGAGGTAGTCGGCACAGCATCTGTCTATTCTGCCATCTTACCGGAAGTCCTAGCAACAAGTTTTAGCAGCCTATTGTCAGTGGCAGTATATAAGAGAAGTTTCACTTGAATTTGTGCCCTTGTTTATTTACTAACAATAAGTAAATTGCTCTCTCAGAGGCTATTTCTTTCTTTTTTTAAAAAAGATTTTATTGGGGAGTTGGAGAAGGGGAACAGACAAGTTGCTGTCATTTTTTTTCTTCAGTCTAGTTGTGGAGGACATCGCTTCAGTGGCCCATGTTGGTATTATCATTGCGCTCTTCCCAAGTGAGGTAGATCGGTTGCCGGTCACTGGACGGCCACTCACGGTAGCTCTTGGCAGCTCACGCTGGCTGCCAGCCACTCACGGTAGCTTTACTGCAGCCTACTGCAGCCTCACTGCAACCTATGCCATCACTGGGGACCCATGGCAGCCCAGCTTCTGGTCAAGATGTTGTCACCATCTTAGCTGTAGAGGGCGCAGTGTCACTGGTCCTCATGTGGGATCTGAACCGGGGTCCTGCTGCTCATAGCTGGCATTCCAAGCCAGCAGTCAGAGGCTTTTCTTAATCCATAAAATTGGTAATACAATAACTATTTTGGGGGGTTGGGAGAAATGCTCCATGTGACAGTCTTCATGAATTGTGAAGGTCTCCACAAGTCTAAATGAAGGCTGTTTATCTGATACAAGTGGGACAAGATTAATTGAAAACAAATCCTTCATTGAAAAACAAAAAAGATGATGGATGATGTAATATTTACCTAAATTTGAGAAGACACACAAGGAAGCATCTTTGGGTAAATTAGTAATATATTTTGAGATCGTTGTTCAAGTTTTTGCTATAGAAATAGTGGAGGTGGAGCCAAGATGATGAAAACTCTTGGGTGGAAGGAGATTTTCATCTGCCTCTAACTTACCACATTGACAGGTTAAATTTCATCAGTTTACATCTAAAAATGTTACAGCATGATTGAACATTTTCCCAAATATTTATAGTTCACCTGTATTTCTCCATGCCCTTTATCTATGTATCTATTGTATTATGCTTATTGGTTTATATAAAAATTTTATCTACTGATTACTTGTTATGTTTCCTATGAATTTTTTCTTTTGATTCATTGTTTTAAAATTTTGTTCAGGAAATTTTAATCTTTATATAGTAAAATTTTTATTTTTTCTTTGCTGGTTTTTCTGTATCTTTAAAATATCTTAATCATGAAACTAAATATATATTTGTTACTTTTTAATAATTTAAAATTAAATAATTTTAAAATAGTTTGCTTCTTTTAAATATTTTTACATTTATTGCTTTAATCTATCTGCCATATATATGAGTTTATTGTGTGAAAGAAATATCTGCATAATTTTAACTTTCAATTGTTTATTTTAGCTATAGGTTTTACTCTAGTCTCTGTTCTTGATCAACTGTAATAACTGGGGTCAAAATACATCCATAAATATTAAATTCATTCAATAACTTCAACCAATATACTTGACTAAATTCCAAATGAATTGATATGAGGTCAGACAATTCAATTCACAAACTCCTCCTAGAAAAAGTGCTACATACCTCATTGCTGAATATCACTATGGTCACCTTCGAAGTACTCCCCTTGGGAAGGTATGCACCAATTCCAGCATCTAGTCCACCCTTAAAAACAATTTGGAACTCTTTTTCTGGAATGGCCATCAGAGCTGTCATCATAAAATCCTTGATGTCCTGAATGTCATCAAAATGTCTTCTTTTTAATATTTCCTTTATCTTCTGGTAAAGAAAGAAGTCATTGGGGGCCAGATCAGGTGAGTAGAGACAGTGTTCCAATACAGTTATTTGTTTACTGGCTGAAAACTCTCTCACAGACGGTGCCATGTGAGCTGGTGCATTGTTGTGATGAAAGAGCCATGAATTGTTTGCGAAAAGTTCAGGTCAACTAAGTTTTTCATGAAGCATTTTTAGCATTTCCAAATAGTAAACTTGGCTAACTGTTTGTCCAGTTGGTACAAATTCATAATGAATAATTCCTCTGATATAAAAGAATGTTAGCAACTCTTTGCAACAATTTCACAAACTTAATTGTCAGACCTCATGCACTTATGATACTATTCTGCTGGTGTAGATGCACATATATTCTCTCTTCACAAGAAAGGGCTCACAAAAAATTATCTGAAGAAATATAGCCATAGATGACAACAATACTCTGGGTTGAGTATTTCGCTCCACTTAGGCAATTCAATTATACTTGCTATTAATATAATCATCATGAAAATGTAAAGAAAATGTAAAGAGAGATGAGAACTAGAAACATTAGTGCTAAACCTAATTAACAACAATTTAGAGACAGGATTGTACTAAGAAGCTCTCTCTCATGTCTCTGTTCAATGCTGTTTCTATCACATTGCAAATAACCTTAAATCTACCCATTTGTCACAGAGCATTGGTTTTTAATTCTAGACAGAATAATTCAGCTTACTTTACTGTTGGGTAGGATTCAAAAAAGTGGGCATATAAATATCTTGGTATTTATAAACCAGAAATAGCCATCATTCTGTTTCTCTTTCATTTATTCTTTTTGGCGCCTTTTTGAAACTCCCCTCAACTATGACTTTCACAAGTTGAGAGATGGGAACTGGTCTCATAATAGAACATTAGGGCAAGTAATTTATGATCACATTGGAATATTCCACTATTTATACTTATTTTATTGAATAGCCTTAATGTTATCAGTATTCTTTATAAAAAATGTTTCTATATCTTGTGAAAGAAACATTCAAATGATGTCATCATTGCTTAGGATCAATGTTTTTTAAGTTTCTATAATTAGGCTATGTAGAACCAGTGTGAACTGCGTGGTTAAATATTTAGTATGAATGTGTTTGGAAGTGTTAGAAAGCTACCTGAATGCTTTGAGATTATTTGTTTGAGAAAGAAAACCCTGACTATATGACTAAATAGCATACACACACACACACACACACACACACACACACACACATACACACACACACACTTCTTTTTGGGGGTGAAGGTGGGACAGACAAAGGGCTAAGAAAAGAATAAATAATGTGAATTGTTTACACTGTATTACCATTCACTATTTTTAAAGAAAATTAAACACTGTATTATAGAGGTTTCTGATTTATTGGGTTGTTGGAAAAATCATGACGTATTTTTTTCTATGTTTTTCATTGCAAAAATGCATCATGACTTTTCCGACAACCCAATAGTTAGCCAAGAAAGTTAGAATCATTAATACAATGAACCATAATGAAAATCAAAATTATCCAATGCCTCAAAGGAAGTCACTTTTAATTGTTTACTATTTTCTCAAATATTTCATTATTCTTGCTGGTGAAATACAAGATGAATGGCTGCTGTAGAGCCTCCCCAAAAGCACTGGGTGCTTAGATAATAAAACAAAACTTTGGCAGAGAAGCAATTGTTTATGCTTTTCTTTTACTGCTTACTAAGGCCAACATGCTACTTTAGAGAGATCAATATTCCTGAATTGCAAAGTTTTTAGAAGCCTAAAGGAAATGGATACTTGTCAAGCTTAAATGTTAACCCTCTCTCTTCTTTAGGGGAACAAAGCTGGTTCTCCCTTATAATTTAATTTTACCCTGCTTTGGTGGAAAAGAGAGGTAATTTCTCAGGAGCTCATGACTGATTAGTCTTAACTTTAGCATTATAAACAGCCTGCTCTTCCTCCTTAAAAAATATAATCTGGTTCTGGGGCTCCAGAGAGCACATATAGGATGGGAATATTTGCCGAAGCCATGGCTAAGTTATCTCTATTTTTCTTCAGTCTCAAGCCTTCAATTTAAAGAACACTCCTCATTAAGGCTTTTCTCTGGCTCCTGACAGCAATTGGACTTACTGGTATATGTTCTCAGTGCATCTAATTTTCTTCTATTATAGCACTCTTCTTGTTTTATTGTTAATATTTGCTTAATTTTCTGTTTCCTCTGCTACACTGTAAACTCCATGAACACAGAGACTCTGCCTTGTTTTCAAAACCAGTGTTTGGTTCAGAGTCAGGCACAAATAAATGTATGTATTTGCAAGGCTAAGTGAATGTCATTAACTGGGCCCCCACTATATCTGATGCCTTTTGAGCCTGTGTGAGTATCATTACTCTCATCTCCAATATAAAGAAAGAAAGGCTCAGTGTTGACACGATTTACCCTGGGTTCACTGAAAGAGGTAATTTTAGTAGTTTCAAACCCAAGTCTCTGTATTGTCCAGTCCATGTTCCTTCTACTTTAAAATACTTCCTTCAGCATTTCCTAAACTCCAGCCACTGCTGATCCTGGGAGGCAGTATAAGGAACCCAAGCTCCCCCTCTACTATGGCCTCATTGCAAGCACTGCCCAAGGGAATCTTTTTTGCCCCATTCTTAGCTAAAATCATGTCAAGGAGTGATATATTGAAGGCAGCATTCTCATCTTCTAGGTAACTTACAACTTTTGGGATGGAGAAGAAGGGGTAGAGGGTAAGTAGACAGCTGGAGAAAACTTGCTTGGAATAGCCTGCATGGCATCTTTATAGCCTGAATTAAAGAGTAAGACCTCATTTTGACATTCTCTGGGATGTACCAGGATCATAGATTGCCAACAAGTTAGAGTGTCAGAGCTCCAGGAGAAAAACAAGCCTACTCCAGCCTACCTCAGAGCCTCAAAGATGTACAGAAGACTTAACCAGAGAAGTCTGTGCCATAGCCCAAAGGAAACTCTAGCTCAGGAGCTGGCAAACTATGGCTCAGGGTCCAAATTTGCCTCACCACCTGTTTTGTATAGACTGCAAGCTAAGAATGATTTTTACATTTTCAGGTGGCTTTTTAAAAAATCACAAGAAGTATAGAATTTCATGACACATGAAAATGATATGAAATCCAAACTTCTGTATCCATGAATAAAGATTTATTAGAACAGAGCCATGCCCATTTATTCACATATTGTTTATGGCTGATCTGCATAAACACTAGAGTTAAGTTGCTGTAACAGAGATACCCTGCAAAGCCTATTTTGAGCAAAAGCTTGCTGGCCTCTGCTCTAGTTGAACATTATAAAGGAGAAATTCAAACCTTTAATGAGATGGCAAAGTTGCCTCTTATAGCAATCTTTCCAGACAAAAATCTTCAATGGTTGAAAGTTAACCTATGAAACCTTTTTACTGCTTCCAACAATAGCAACAACCATTAGCACAATGCTCTATCTGTCTCCAGTCTTCAAAACCAGGGCTGGTTGAGCCATAGTTTTTCTAGTCTTTTGGGCTGTGGTCCCATGTTCCCAGTCACCGTATTGGATGATGTTTCTGCCCCTTATTGACACAGGCCACCCTCATTTTTCAACGAGGAAATCATATTTTTTCCAAGTTGTGGGTGAAAGGAAGTGATTTGCCTAAATATTTCTATTTACAGAACTGAATGGATAAGAATAATGGAGAGTGTAAAGCTGTACTTCACTATTTCCTGTGTAAACTGTATTAATACTTTTAAATAGTTATAAAGCAAACTTCAACCAAATACTTGATATCTAGAATCTGTACAGGGATTAATAAGTTAGAAAGTGACCATTTTCTCTTACAACATAATGAATCATGAAATCACTCATTAGTAGCATCACTGCATTGAATGATAAAACACTGGCGTGCAGAATTATAATGAAGTGACTCATACATGGTGAGTTTATAAGCAATCAGGACCTGGATCTAGTTTTTATTATTTGAAGGCTATTACCTTTACTCCACAGTATCTTCATGCCTAACTACAAATTATCCTATGGAAATAATTTAAGAATTCTGACCACTTATTATTGTGGCCATGGCCAGCCTTTCTGGTATTATGGAGAACCCAGTGACTAGATAGACTAATAGGATTTTTTTTCATTGATTGCACTCACTTTTCATTCAATCATTCATTAATCTATTTAACAAACATTTATTTAGCAACTATTATGTACCCAAGAATTGAGACTAAGATGTCAAATAAAACATCATCTTTGCCACCAGCAAACTTATGGGGGAGATAGACAATTAAATCAATGATCATGTTGTGTTCAAATGTAATGGGAACACAGAATGGAGTAATCTAAGACATACTAGAGGAATTCTTGTGGAAATGATGCTTGAGATGAGTTTTGAATGATATCTAACTTAGCTAAAGAAAGGGATGGTAAATGACTGTTCAGGAATAATGAATAATGTAGAAAGAATATATATAGATGTAATATAGAAAAGAATACAGTTACAGTGTTTAAAAGCTTCACTCATTCATACACACACACGAAAAGTTCAAATAATTAAGTTCTCAAACTTTCCACTGTGTAAATGCATGGTAGAAAGTTTGCAAACTTAGTTGTCTGATCTTTCGTGTGTGTGTTGGTTGTAGTGGAGAGTGCCTATGGAGAAATTGAGACTGATGCCAGATAAAAAATTGTTTTGTGTGCTGAGGTAAAAAGTTTAAACATTTTCTATAAGCTGAGGAAAGCCACACAAAGGATTTCAAACAGAGATGTGATGTATCAGTCTCGTGTTTTAGAAAGATTATTTGGGAGCAGAGTATAATATTTAACATAGTTGGGGCTAGTCTATAGAGAAGGAGACCAGTTAAGAAGCTATTGCAATAACTGAAGCAGACTTTTCAACAACAATAAAAACTGCAATCCAAGTTTTCAGAGAAAATAACTGCAAACTAATTTTATATATCTAAATGATATTTTAAGACTAACAATTAGATATTTTCAGACAAAGAATGGGAATAGTTCACCATTCATAGACCCTCACTGAAAGAACAGTTAAAGGACTTACTCTAGAGACAGAAAATTCAACCAAGAAAACAGGACTCAAATGAAATAATGAAATAATGTGTGATGATTGAGAAGGTGGGTATGAAATCTAAATATGTATGGACTACATATTATAATTGGATATTTGGAGAAAGTTTCTGTGAGGACATGCAAGAAACTATTAACATAAGTTAATTCTGAAAGATGATTTTATAATAACCATGGGAGAAAGACTTTTACTTGTCTTTATTATTTTTATAAAATAAAAATGATAGTAAATAAATTTTTACTTCAGAGTTGAAATTTTTTTCTTAAGAAACAAAATTATTATTCTTATTTTACTCAAATAGGTTGAAGATATAGCTATGGTTTCCCAAAGGTGCTTGAGAAAATATATTTATTGCTTCTGAATTTTGTAAAGTTTAAATTCTTGCTACCAAATAGTCATAAAACACTTTGGTAGACACATAGCACAAAAATAAACATGTAAGATGTAGTCAAACAAACAAGAAAGGTTTGACAAAATATAACAAGGATAATAATGATAATAGGTAGAGGAATAAACACCAAACAGTAGAAAAGTCATCAGATATAAAGCAAATTAAGGTCTTGTACTATTTGAAAAAAAGGTAAAGATATTTAATACATTTACAGAGTGTAATAAAATGTATGTATATTAAAATTTAAGGGTGTGATTTCACTGATATGTGGTATATAAAATTGAAAACAATAAAAGAACAAGAAAAACAAATGAAGAAACAAAACTCATAGACACAGACAATAATTTAGTGGTTACCAGAGAGTAAGGGAGGAGGGGGGTGGTAGATGAGGGTAAAGGGAATCAAATATATGGTGATGGAGAGAGAACTGACTTTGGGTGGTGAACACACAATATGATATGTAGATGATGTATTACAGAATTGTACACCTGAAATCTGTGTAACTTTGCTAACAATTGTCACCCCAATAAACTTTAATTTTAAAAAAAACAAGGGTAAGCACCAAAGAACTGAGATTTTAAAGCACAAAAATAGTTCTCAGTAAAAAATAGTTCAAGCACAAAATAAATTAGTAAGAATGAAAAGCATTGCATGCACTCAAGATTTAAACAACATCTATGTAACAAAACTTGGAATCAAGGGAAACACTGAGAAGATAATCATCAAAACATGAGTATAAACTGTAAGTCTGGCTGATTGCTAAACTAAACAGGTGTAGGGTAGATCCCTCCAGGGGCCTAGCTATAAAAATGGCATCTGGATTCCAAAACCCAGCTGATGCAAGACATCAGCTTTAATTTTTCATCAAGCAAAATTTGCTTTAATTTTTCATCAAACAAAATTAAAATGTCAGAGGAAACCCTTAAATTCCATAACAATGAATACCAAGAGTTCATACATAAATTCAGAACCTCAGTTCCATCTAGCCTTCTGAAACAGCTGGCCAACGGGCAGGCAGCTTTTGTGTGTGTGTGCGCACATAGTGTTTTTTTTATTATTGTTATTTAGTTTCAGTTTACAAAACATGTTTCTTTTGAAATGTTGCCCATTAATCTAATCATTGTTCACCTGTGTGAAGTATGTCATTTTTATCTCTTGCTGCTTTCAAGATTTTTATTTTTATTTTTGGCTTTTGGAAGTTTGACTATGGTCTTTATGTTTAGATGATTTGGAATTTATTGAGCTTATTAGATCTGTAAGTTAAAGGCTTTCACCAATTTAGGCATTTCAGCCATTAATTTTCAAATATTTTTATCCCCCATTCTCTTTCTTCTCACCTTCTGAAGCTCCAGTTTCATATGTGTTGGACCTTCATATTGTTCCACAAGTCTTTGAGTCTTTGTTCATTTTTCTTCAATAATTTTACAGGTTTTCAAAATTGCAAAATTTCTATTACCTATCTTTAAGTTCACTGATTTTTTTTCTGCCACTTAATGAAGTTTTCATATATGTAATTGTACTTGTCAGCTCAAGAATTTCCATGACTCTTTTTTATAGTTTCCATTCCTTTGTTGAGATTTTTTATCTGTTCATTCATTATACCATGTGTTCCTTTAATTTTTTAACATATTTTAAATTCTTTGAACATATTTACAAAGCCATTTTATATTCTTTGTGTTATTAAATGCAACTGTGGGGCACTTGAAATCAACTTCTATTGAATTTTATGATTATGGGACAAATTATCCTATTTATTTGTATATCAAGTAAGTTTTGGTTGAAAATAGGACATTATAGATAATACATATATGTTTTACAAACTCTGGGAGATGGATGGTGATACAGAGTTTTTCACTGTTGACTGTATTTGCAGCATATTCTGATTTTTTTGTCAATCAATAATTTTTTCTTTCAAAAACTGATTATTCTTGTTAAAAATAGTTTATCTGAAGTTCTACATGTCTGTTTCACTTGAGCTTCTTTTCTATTTCAGTTAAATTAATGTTTTCTTTTGGGCTTCTGCAGAAATTAAATCTATTTTATCATAAATGTTAAAAGTTAAGCACTACTTAAAGCACTAATATAGACATTATGTTTACAAGTTAGCCTCATAATATTCAGTATGATCCCAAGTATATTAAAAATCCACACAGATTAAGAAAAAATAAAAAAAAGAAACAATAGAAGTCAGAAGTTGTTGAAATGGCATAGTTAAATAAAAAACTATAACCAAGAATTTTATATCCATCAAACTATTATTCAAAATTGAATTGTTAAAACACGTCTCCTTTGTAGCAGCTAGACAATACTCACGTGTATGGGCAAAAGACTAGAGGAATGTATTTGTGACTAATTGTATAAAAAGTTATTTTAGTTTCTGTTCTGTGGATAGTGTTAAACATTCCAACAAAGGACTTTAATGTAGATTTCTATTTTTGTACCCATGCTGTTGATTGCTAAATGTAATAGTCTGATCATGCTGCTGAATAAATATATTTTTAAAATATTAAAGTGTTTTTTGGGGATATATATATATATATATATATATATATATATATATATTTAATTAAAGTTTATTGAGGTGACAATTGTTAGTAAAGTTACATAGATTTCAAGTGTACAATTCTGTAACACATCATCTATATCTCACATTGTGTGTTCACCACCCAGAGTCAGTTCTCCTTCCATCACCATATATTTGATCCCTTTTACCCTCATCTACCACTCCCCTACCCCCCCCCTTACCCTCTGGAAACCACTAAACTATTTTCTGTGTCTATAGGTTTTTGTTTCTTCATTTGTTTGTCTTGTTTCTTTGTCATTTTCAGTTGTATATACCACATGTCAGTGAAATCATATGGTTCTTGAAGTGTTAAAACATTTTCAGGTAACATTTCAGAAAAATTCATTGCTAGCAGACTTATACTTCAAGATTTACTAAAGAAATTCTTTCAAAATGAAGAAAAATGACGCCTGATGCTAATTTCATCCTCAACAACAAAAAAGGAGCATCAGAAATGGCAAATAAATATGAATTCATATATATGTGTGTGTGCATGTGTGTATGTGAATATGAATATATATGTATTTATCTTCAATTTTTATGAACTTCTGTTTCAAAATTTGTACATTTATCAGAGTTAAAGATTAACTGTAAATAGATGATAATGTTAAAATTACATATTGTAATCCTTCAAGTAACCTCAAAAATCATTCAAAAATGATATTAAAGGTGTCAGCAACAAATACTCATGCTGACCAAATGTTTGATAAAATCCCTTGATTGCCAATCAGTTATGGCCACTCAATATTTTAGATTAGGAAGTTGCTTGAGATAGCTGCCAGATATAATTGTTTTTGAGATACAACTATTAGTCTGTTATTGATTACTCATTGAAACTCTATCTATTGTTAAATGACATAAATTATTTTGAGAACTGAAATATTTTGCATGCAGTGAGTTATGTCATAAAAATACTCCAGTCAACAGGGAACTGCACAGAAGAGTTCATTCCTTCATCAAAATTAAATGGTGTAGGGCCAGTTGAGTCACTCAGCTGGTTAAGAGCTCGCTTAGGAGCGCCAGCTCTGAGCAACTGGGCTGCAGTTCGGATCCCACATTGAGGGCCAGTGACGCTTGCCATCTACAGCTAAGATGATGAACAACAGCTCAACCTGGAGCTGGGCTGCTCTGAGTCACCGGCAATGGTGTAAGCTTCAGCGGGGATGCAGTGGGCTGCCATAAACTACCATGAGTGGCTGGCAGCCAGCAGGAGTGGCTGGCAGCTGGTGTGAGGTGCCGGGAACCAGCTGTGAGCGGCAGACCAATGATGGGCAACCAATTGCCTCACCCGGGAAGAGCACAATGATCATACCAACATGGGCCAGTGAAGTGACATCCTCTACAACTAGTCTGAAGAACAACAAAAAAACCCCAGCAATTTGTCTATCTATCTGTTCCCCTTCCCCGATTCCCCAATGCTGTTCCCCTCTCCCCAATTCCCTAATAAAATCTTTTAAAAAATAAAAATAAAAAAACAAATGGTGCATTGAAGAAAATGCTACAGGGGAATCCACTTGAAGGAACCCATTGCATACATAAGCAAGTGGCAACTTTGTCTTTAAATCTCCCTGATGATTTACTTAACCCATATCTGAATAGACATCCCATATGATTAATATAGGAAGATGTCAAAAAAGTAGCAGGGTTTACAGAAAGCAATTCAGATGTGGAGGTTCAACACTCATCTCAAAGGGGGCTGCATTGTGGCCTGCTGATGACCAGACAATTATTGTAGAAGAGAAAGATTAATCCACTCAATGGACAGAATTTAGAGTGGTGTTCCTCAAGGTATCAGAGAAACTAAATTATATTAATAAAAGTGTGCATGGATTGATATTGACTCTTGGACTACAGTCAATAAATTTGTAATATGGTCTGGAAAATGAGCCTTAGATAATGAAAATAAATGAAATCCTGGTATCAGTCCTGTTATGAAAAAACATTCAGGCATTGTAGTAACCATCCTCCAAGATGTCTCCCTACCCCAACCCCTACTTCCTGGTATTTAAACCTGTGTAGCACTCTCCCTCATTGTAGCAGGAGTATCTGTGTGACCAGCAGAATAAGGCAGAAGTGATGGCATATCATTTCCAAAGTTAGATTATAAAAGACACTGACTGTGTCTATGTTCTCTCTGTCTATTTTTCTCCCTTGGATCAATCATCCTGGGGAAAACCAGTGAATATGGTATTCAGATGACTGTAGCCATGGTAGACAGATTCACAACCACTTCATGAGAGACTCTAAACCACCAAACTAAGTTGCTACTGAATTCCTAACCCTGATAAACTGTGAGATGATAAGTACCTATTTTTGAAAACTGTTTTGGAGGATAATTTGTTGTGTAGTCATAGATAACTAATATAGTTATAAGAAGAGAAAAACCAAAGTGGGGCATGTTGATGCTCAACAGTAAAAACTTTCATATTCAGAAGGGCATTGGAGTCAACAAAGGAATGGTCTAGTCCTCATTGGAGGTGGCCTCTTGGTTAAACGAGATGAGATGTCTTAGAGACATTCAACAATGGGCAGAAAAAAGACTGAAATACTGATCCACTGGCTATTTCTCAGGCTTAAAATGAGACTAAAATTTGTCCAGTTTGTCAACAGTTTGACTATAGACTAAAGGCTTCTAAATACGGAGAAGATCCAGGCAGGTGAGTGGAATGCATTGGCCATGGCCCGAGTAGGACACAGTGGATTTTGAATGTGATAGACACTTATTTTGGATTTGGATTTGATAATGGAAGCAATTGCTTCTAACACCATCAGATGATTAGACAGAAAACATTATTTCAATTTAGTTCTTTTGCTTATATATCTTCATGTCATGGAACACATTTTACTGAAGATACAGTGCAACAATTGGCTATTAATTACCATATACAGTAGACTTATCATATATCATACTATTCACAGAGCAGTGGATTATTAGAAACCTGAAATGCATAATGGACACTTGCTTACTAAATTGGGGCAGATGATAAAGAATTAAAGGGATTGATTGCATATCTAAAGGAATGTGTAGTATTAAGGTGGATCATCATCAAATAAATTGTAAACTATACTGGGAAATACATAGAAGAGGGAAATATTTTAATTTACACAAATATCTTTCCTACTTCTCATAATTTTTCTTTTTCTTTGCTTGTCTTATTGAAGGAGACCCAGATTGTATCTACATTTTCTATTGTTAAAGAAGACAAAATGACAATTCTTTTGAATATAATTGCCTAAATTCCTAAGGACATGATGATGTCAGCTTTCCTTACTTATCTAAGTTATGATTAACACCTTTAGTCTCCCTTCTACCTAGCAGATGAGGCAATCCTATATGCCTATATGTATCCAATCTTACCTGGAACAATTGGGAATGGATGAAAAGGGAACCATATTGACTCATATTGCCACCAGATTTATGGGTCAATTGTTTTGCTAAGCTCTATAGTTCTGCTACATTGAAAAAGGTATAGGTAAACAATAATAAACGGAAAGAAGGTAAAATGATTACAGTAGTCACCGCTTATTCCCAGGGGATACTTTCTAAGACCCCCAGTGGATGTTTGAAACTGTGGATAGTACCAAACCCTATATATACACTATGTTTTTTCCTCTACATATATGCCTATAACAAAGTTTAATTTATAAATTAGGCACAATAAAAGATTAACAACAATAACTAGTATTGAAATAGAACAATTGTAACAATACACTGTAATAAAAGTTATCTGACTGTGAGATCTCTTTCTCTCATAACCATCTGATAACAGAGAAGACTACTAGATGATGGTTGGGGGTCATATACAGTGTGGATACACTGGACAAAGGGATGACTCATGACTCAGGTGAGACTGAGCCAGATGGCACAAGATTTCATCTTGCTACTCAGAATGATACCCAATTTAAAATTTAGGAATAATTTATTTCTAGAATTTTCCATTTAATATTTTTGAACCACTGTTGGAATGGTGGGAAGACGAAGCATGGAAAGTGAAACTGTGGAAAGCAAAATCGTGGATAAGTGGGAACTATGGTACCAAGGGAAAGAGAATTAATAAATGTAGAATACAGCACTATTTTAGTGCCTATGAAATGTTTGGGGGGAAAAATAATATTGTCTCTTAGTTATATTCTCAGATGCCAAACTCCAAATAAAGACAGAATTATTAGACTGTATAAAAAGCATATCCAATTATATGGTATTTTTAAGAAATGCACTTAGAATACAGGAGACAAATACATTGAAAGTAAAAACAATGGGAAAATATACATTGTGAAAACAGCAAGAATAAGAAAGCTGAATTGTTTATATTAATATCAAAACCAAAAGACTTTAAAATAAGGCATATAGCTAGAGACAAATAATGATACCATATTTTGCCATGTATAATGTGCTCCCCTGTATAATCCACACCTATGTTTATGGCCCAAACTTTCAGGGGAAAAAATCTTTCATTTAAATTTTTTAATTCAAGTTTTTATTGGTTTACATTTATGTACTTGTTTTTTGTATTATAAAGGAATTTTAGCATTTATTTTTTTAACATATTATGGTACAAGAAATTTTATGTAACAAATAATTACAAAAAACAAGAACAGCTACAAGATACAAAAAATTTTATATACTGGTAACAAATTTATGATATTTACACATCATAGAAGGCCAAGAACTCTTTGTCCTTGCAAGTTCATCATAAATTCAACAAAACAGATTATCATATTCCAGGGTATTATTTTGCATATGGATATAATTATTGATTTCTAGAGTTACACTTTTAACTCATAAGCATAAGTAAAATAATTGAAAACATTTATATAGATACAGAATTAGTACTACCCATGTATCATGTGCATCTTTATTTTCCCTCACAAATTTGGGCAAAAAAATACACATTATACATGGCAAAATACAGTATTTTATAATAAAAAATAGTCAATTAAGAAGAAAGAAATAACCCTTATAAATATGTATATGTGTGTCTTATAACAGAGCCCAAAATATATTAAACAAAACTAAAGGAGGTATTAAAAAAAGACCAATTATAGATGATTTCAACACTCTTCTTCTACAGTTAATAAAAGTAGACAGTCAGTAATGATAGAAACTTGAACAACACTATCAAACAATGTGATTTAAATGATGTCCACATAACACTCTATCCAACAATGAAAAAAATACATATTCTTTTCAAATGCACATGAATATCTACCAAGATAAATCATACATTGAGACATAAAACAAATCTCAGTTAATATAAAAAGGTTGAAATCATAAATAGCATATGTTCTATAGTCACAAAAATTAAATTAACAATCAATAACAAAAAGATATTGGGAAAATGCTGACATATGGAAATTAAACAACACATTTGTAACTAATTTACTGGCCAAAGAAGAAATCACAAAGGAAACTAGAAAATATTTTAAATTCAATAAGAATGAAAGTACATGTCAAACATTGTAAGATGTAGCCAAAACAATATTTAGAGAGTCCATTTATAAATGTAGTGTTTATATTAAATAAGGAAGTAACACCTAAAAATAATTATTTAAGATTCCATCTTAAGAAGCTAGAAATTAAGAGCATATTAAACCAAAGGAAATTTCGAATATCAAGAGTAAAAAAGGAGACATCAATTCAGTTTCTAAGGGATGAAAAGGAAAATAGGGGAATATTATGACAATCTCAATGAAATGGTCATGCATCTTGAAAAATCACACTTACCAATACTAACAGAAAAAGAAACAGACACCTGAATTATCCTCTATCAATGGAAGAATTAAATTCATAATTAAAAATTTTCCCAAATCAAAGTCTCCAGACTCAGATGGTTTCATTGGTGAATTCTATCAAACATTTAAGGAAAAAACAACAGTAATGCTACCAAAGCTCTTGCATAAAATTGAGGCAAGTTTACCCTTCTCAATTCATTCCATAAGGACAGTATACCCATATCTAAGCCAGATAAAAAATTACAAGAATAGAAAATAGAAATATCCCTCATATAATATAGTAAACATATATGCAAAAAACCTGAACAAAACATTTCTAAATAAAAATATGTAAAAGAATAATAAATTTAGAAAAATGGTGTTTTATTTCTTATGTAAGGTTGCTTTCATATCTGAAAATCAACCAATATATTTCACTATATTCTCTTTTATATTAGAAAAAAAACATTAATTTTCTCAATAGAGCTAAAAAAAACCCATATGGTAGAATTCAACATAAACAATAAAAACTCTCTCAACAAGCTAGTAAGAAAAGACAACTTCCTGAACCTGATAAAAAGACAGATGTGATAAATTTACAATTAACATCATACTTCACGGTAAAAGACTGAATACTTTGTACTTAATTAAGATCAGGAACTAGTCACAATTCCCTTTTAACATTGCACTGGAAATCCTATAAGGCAAGAAAAAAAGTAAAAGCAATGCTGATTAAAAATGACTATTAACTTTCCTTGTCAACCTGGTTATATAAGTAGAAAGTCTAAAGAAATCTATAAAAAAGCTAAAGAAAAGAAGCGATTTTAGCCAGGTTGCAACGTATGAGGTTGGATTAAAAATTCAATTGCATTTCTAGGGGCAGCCGGTTGCCTCAGTTGGTTGGAGCGCAGTGCTCATGGTGACAGGGTTGCTGGTTCGGCCCTTACTTCGGCCACTGGGATGTGCCCTACAGAATTGGATTGAGGCAGCTACTTGACTTGGAGCTGATGGGTCCTGGAAAAACACACTGTTCCTCAATTAAAAAAAATTCAATTGCATTTTTATATATCAGCAAAAAACTTCTGGGCATTGAAATGAAGCACAACTCCATTTACCAAACAACTTTATTTACAAAAGCACAAATAAAATTCCTTTAACTAAATTTAACAAAAGATGTGTGAAAAACCACACACCTTGCTCTCTGAAAACTATAAAACTTTGCTGAGAGAAACTGAAGACTTAAATAAATGAAGAAATATATCAGCTTATATATTGGAAGACATAATAGTCAAGATGGCAATTTTTCCCAAATTGGTTTATAGATTCAATGCTATCCCAACCAAAACCACAGCAAGCTTTTGTAGAAAGTGTCAAGGCATGATATTAAAATTTATATGGAAACAAAAGATCTAGAATAACCAAAAGTATTTTAAAAAGAACAAAGTTGGAGAATTTATACTACCTGATTTTAAGACATTATAAAGCTACAAGAACCAAGACAGTGTAGTGTTGGTTGAAGTATAAATATAAAGATCAATGTAACACAATAGAGTTAGGAGGTAAACCTACATATATGTCTGATTAATTTTTGGCAAGGGTTCTAAGGCAATTCAATGGTGAAAGATAGTCTTTTCAAAAAATGGTACTAAGACTACTGGACATATTATGAAAAAAAAAAGGCAACAACATACCTAGACAACTCTGAATAGATGATAGACCTAAGCATGAATCATAAAACTTTCAGATGATAGTGTAGAAGGAAATCTTTATGACCTTGTGGAAGGCAATAATTTTTTAAGTAGAATTCTAACAAAATAAACCATTAAAGATATAAAAAAGATCATTTGGACTTTATATAAATTTAAAACTTTTTTCCTTAAAATAAGAAAATGGAAAGGCAATTCTCAGACATAAATACTTACCATACATAAATATCTGAAGGGTGACTTATTCAAAATATATATTTTTAAAAACTTAGAACTCAAAAATAAGAAGACAAAAGTTTTAAAAATTTAAACAGACATTTCACAAAAGGAGTGATATAAAGAGCAAATAACACATGAAAAGTTGTTCAATATTATTAGTTTTCAGGGAAATGAATTTAAAACTGCTAGACTCTCCAGAATAGCTAAAAGGTTTTTTTTAAATGTATAGTACCAAGTGTTGGCAAGGATGTGAAACAAATGTAACTCATACATTGCTTGTAAGAAAATGATACAGCCACTATAGGAAGTAATTTTGCAGTTTGTTTTAAAGATAAACATATTCTTACCATATGACTCAGCAGTTATGATCTTAGGTTTTTACCTGTGAGAAAGCATACATCTGTACTAAGATTTGTATGTGAATATACACACTAGCATTTTTTATTATAATCAAAACTGGAAAAAAAACAAAAGTCTCTCAATTGGTGAATGGAGAAACAAAATATGGTATATTCATAAAATGGAATAATACTCAGCAATAAAAACAAATGAACTACTGATAGAACAATGTGAAGTCCTAGAAGCATCATGCTAAACTACATACTGTGAAAGAAATCCAAGATGGTGGAGTAGATAAACACTGCCTACTTCCTTCTGTGAACACATTAAAATTACAACCAAATTATAGGACAATCAACATGGAGAACCATCTAAAGTCTAGCTGAACAGAAGTTTTATAACTAAGGATATAAAGAAGAAATCATGTCGAGACTAGTAGGAGAGGCAAAGACATAAAATGGGCTATCTGTTGGATAGTGGTAGGTATATAACACTATGCATTTTTCAAAACTCATAAAAATTTACAGCAGAAAGAATGAACCTTAATATATGCAAAACTTTTAAGAATTCAATTAACAGATAGAGTAGACAGGATGGAATGCAGAGTGTGAAAAAGTACATGACTATATTACAAATGTACAAGACAAATTCACTGAAGTGGGTACGGGATAAAGTGCTAACCTAACTTTGGAAATGAGTGGAGTCTGTAAGATGAAAGGCAAACTGAACTGTATTTAAGCACTGTACTTTAGTTGATAAAGTCTTTTCCCACAGAGGTACAAGCTAACAATTCAGAAACCACTTAATCTGTGTACTGGAATAGAACAATTAAGTAAATGTGTGGCAGATGGTGGGAACCATATTTCTGTGTGTTGTAGTGGGAGGTTACACACAAGCAAAGGGAGGAGGCTATAATGATCCATGTGGCAATGGATTAGAGATGGAGACATCAGTATGAACTCATGCTTAATTCAATGTAGATAGAGATGGCAACATATGGAAATATTTATAGATACATGTACATGCACAAGTTAGTATATATATATATATATATATATATATATATATATATTCCTTGCTGCCAACTAATAGGCCTAAAAGCAATGATATTGCAATAGTAATGACTACACCTGGTACCCAGATCAATAAAAGAAACCAAAGCTCCTTGGAGAAATGGCTGATTCAAGGATTGGAGCAGGAAGTGTTCAAGTTGAGTCTGTAGCACTTTGTAGTCCAGAAAGTAAGGAAGTGCTCAAAAAACTTTTACTATGATGCAGCTATGCCAAAGGAACACACAGGAGCCAACTGAAATAGCTCTCAATGTCCAAAACTAGAGCAATATGTGCAAAAATATAAAGTAACTTTGAATTATAACCCAAGTATAAAATAAATATCCAGAAGTCAACACTGTTATAAAATGGTTAAATAGACAATCTCCTGTGCAGTGAAATCCCAAATAATTTATGTAGATACTTTGTCCTGAAGGAAATAGAGTATATCTCCCAGAGTGTTAATTTTTCCAAGTTATACATAGTGATTGACTTCCTTCCAAAAAGTTTAGTATGGAAAGTGGGTGGGGAGATCAGGTTTATAGTGCAGAGACCTGAAAAACATTAGCTCAGCCAGATGATCAAAGTTAACAACAGTGATAAATCATGTGTAGTATGCACCCTTGATATGACATGATGAGAATAGTAATTTACTTCTGCAATCTTCCTCTCCAAAACTCACCACCCCAGTCTAATCATAAGAAAAACACAAAAAGACAAATCCCAATTGAGGGACATTCTACAAAATATCTGACCAACACTCCTTAAACTGTCAAGGTAATCAATAACAAGAAAGTTTGAGAAACTGCCACAGCCAAGAGGAGCATAATGAGACATGATGACAAACTGTAGTGTGGGATCTTAGATGGGATCTGGAAAAGAAAAAAGACATTAGGCAAAAATTAAGGAAACATGAATATAGACTTCAATTAAATAAAAATATAAACATTACCATGTTCCACACTTAAAAACATTAGTTTTCTTTTTTAATTTCCATTTCTCTGCTTGTCCATCTATACATCAGCCCATTCATACTCCTGCACTCTAATATGATTTCTAACATCTTTTCTCCATTATGATTATCAGCACCTGGACCAAATTTTCTTACCAACATTAGCAAAGAGGGTTGAGGAGATTTTTTATGTCACATACCACCAGTCAGACCCAATATTGCTTATGAAGCAGTATTTGAATGAATATGCTTTCTTAAGAAAGTTTCCATGGAAACTTAGGGATACATAAAATAAGATAGCTTCTTTGTTAAAATGTCAATTTCTTTAGATCTCTTTGTGTATATGTAATATCTCAGTGATTCAAGATATAGAGAGAAAAATATTAGGAGAATAAAGATCAGCCTCATAAGAGCTAACCTGGGAACATCCTCAGTGTTTTAAAATAATCAAAAGCACTATTTCTATGATAATATGTAAACTTTCCTCAGTTATCTTTTGCATATCAAAGAAACAGGAAACTCTGGAATTAAACCAGAAGTCTAAATTTCAATGTGAAGCTTAATTAGAAATATTTCTTTGTATCCCTATAAACGGGAAAAAGCTATATTTAGGAACAATTTAGGTGTGTATTAAATTGCTTAAGATGCCAAAACAAAATACCACAGACAAGATGGCCTGAACAACAGAAATCTATTTTCTCACAGCTCTGGAAGCTACAAGTCCATGATGAGGTACCACCAAGGTTGTATTTTGTGAGGCCTCTCTTCCTGGCTTGCAGACAGCCACCTTCTCACTGTGTCTTCACATGGCCTTTCCTTGTTATGTGTGCATAGACAGAGACCTCTCTCATATCTCTTTTTCTTCCATGTACACCAGACCTATATGATTAAGGTCCCACCTTTATGACTTTAACCTGAATTGCCTCTTTAAAGACCCTATATCCAAATACAGTCACACTGGGGATTAAAGCCTTACCATCTGAATTGGGGGAGGGAGGGACAGACAAAATTTAGTTCATAACAGATGGACAGCCAGTTTTTTTTTAAAAGATTTTTATTGGGGAATTTGGAGGGTGGAAACAGTGCTGGGGAATTGGGGGAAGGAGAACAGACAAGTTGCTGTCGTTTTGTTCTTCAGTCTACTTGTGGAGGACGTTGCTTCACTGTCCCAAGTTGGTACCATCATTGCGCTCTTCCCGAGCGAGGCAGATCAGTTTCCAGCTCTGGATGGCCACTCACTGTGGCTTGCTGGCCTCTCACTATGGCTGCTGGCTACACACGGTAGCCCATGGCAACCCACTGCAGCAGGGGCTGCAGCCTACGCAGTCACCGGCGACTCATGGCAGTCCAGCTCCAGGTCGAGCTGTTATTCAGCATCTTAGCTGTAGAGGGCAGCATCACTGGCCCTCATATGTGGGATCCGAACAAGGGCCCTCTGGCGTCCCAAGCCAGTTCTCAACCATCGCGCCACTCAGCCGGCCCCAGATTTTGTTTTCAGAGTCACATTTTGCTTTCCACATTTTCATTATGTTCTCAATGTATTAAGACAATCTAGTGAAATAAAATACAAGGCCTGGATTTACCCAGAACTACATTCTGTTATTTCTTTTATACATTTATAAACTCCATACTTTCATCTTTCTGGATAGTCATAAATAATATTATTTATGTTCATGTTGCAAAAAATAGAGCATCACTGCTTTCCCTTATTTTACTAGAGTATTTTATTTTTTAAAGTTTTTATAATAGAGTGGATCTGAGGAAGAGAATGTATTATGTAACTTATTCAATATTGCCACAGAAAAATAGCACAGTAAAATTAAGACTCAGTATACCAGGCCTTACTATCCACATAATTCTGGTTTTCCATTTGTCTCTTATAGTACTTAGCAGTTAGACACAATACAAAGAGTTTTACTTCTAAATTCTCTGTTTGTTTAAAGAACACAAAAGCTTCAATTTTCAATTATTATTTAGATAAAATGCATTAGGAGTTTTCATCCCTATTTCTTTTTATTAATTTAGAAGAAGGGAACTTAGGGGCTCTGGAGACCAACTAGACTTGCCTGGGTAATGGAACCACTCCAGGAAGAAAGGTCAGGAATCTTCAACTTCTAGCCATTTCAAGGAAATTATTGAAGACCACACAGTGTGCATGGAACACCTAGGTTCACAGATTCTTTCAATCCGTTAAGATTACACATTCTATTCTTTGAGGGAATATAGTCATTATGCTTGCCTACAATCATCATAGTACCAGCAGAATATTATTAATTAATTATCATAGTTAGGCAATGCAAGGAGGAGTATACTACTCTAGAAAATATAATCATCTTTAAGTCATCAGTTTCCATTGGATGTTTTGTTGAACTAAATTGTGAATTTGTGACACATGATCATTTCATCAGCCTGCCCAGTAGGTGGGGTGTGAACCCATTAATCAGTCAAATGAAAGGTGAATGTAGCTTTTATTTTAGATTTAAAAGTGAGCTTTCAAAAGGCAGCAGGTATGGGAACCCAGGATCCCTCTTGGCTTTCTGTGTGTCGGTAACACCGCTCAGTTTTCACTGCGTAGGTCCCTGTGACTTCTGCAGGGCCAGGCTAACAGGGCTACTGTGCATCAGCTCCCACTCCAACCCCTCAGTGTTTGCACAGAGAGCAGTCTGCACCCCTGCTTCTTCAACACTACGTGTAGTTTACTGTTTCAACAGAATATTTCAGATGCTGCATTTAATTAACTAACCAGTTTCTTTATCTTTTTATGCCACTGCTTTGAAATAAAGCACATTGACAGAAGTGGTGTTTGTTCTCTAAGGTGTTTGTGAGTGTGTGCACATGCTGTCATATTTCTTATAAAGATACTACAAAGTGTGTTTGAGCTACTACTTTGCTATATTTAGAAGATAATTTTTTTAATTAAAGTTTATTGGGTTGACAGTTGTTAGTAAAGTTACATAGGTTTCAGGTGTACAAATCTGTAATATATCATCTACATATCACATTGTGTGTTCACCACCCAGAGTCAGTTCTCCTTCCATCACCATATATTTGATCCCTTTTACCCTCAAAATAGAAGAAATCTAAGAGATTACATAACTGCAAAATTATCATGATGAGAAAACTGAGGATCAGAGAAGTGCAGTAACTTGTTTGAAGTTAATAAGATCTAATCAGATGTCCTGACCTTCACACTATTCCTTTGGCTTATCAAAGTTACTACCTCCTCACTTTCTTATAAATTTCCTCCTGCCTGTCATCTTAGTCTGTGTTGTGGCTTCCATAACAGCCCCACTTCTCTAATTGTTTGTGCTTCCACACAATTCCACACCGAACCTTGTCTCATGCTGACATGTCCTTCAAGCAATCTTCATACTGATAGTTTCAATGATATCATTTGCAAGGGTGAATCTCAAATATTCCACTGGGGCTTTCTCCCCTCCCCCTGCCAATGACACATTATTGGAGGTCTCCTATCTGGGCCACCTCATTCCTCAATATACCCAATGTACTCAACCAAATAGAGTCCTCCTCCAATATTCCTTCCTCAGCAAAATACTTCATTATTCCAGTCATTATCTCAAAGCAAAAACATGGAAACAATTCTTTGAATCTTTTTCTAGACATGTGCACATACACATACCTTTCAATCAGTGATTAATTCCCCCCTAAGTCCCTCTGGAGTCTAACTTCTTTTCTTCATCTCCACCATCACTCCCTCAGTTCAGGATCTTCTCTGCTTTAGCACATCTTGATGAGAGAACATACCTCTGGTTCCAGGGGGCTCCAGTGGTGTTCTCTCTCTCCACTTCCAGTAGTCAGAAAATAAGCCCATTAATTAGATTGAGTTAGTCCCTTAGAACTCATCAAAAGAAGTACAGCCAGCATGAGCATTCTTCTAGTATAGGAGCCTCCATAGATTACAGTCTTCAGGAAGAGAAATGCCCAAGGCCACCATGTCACTGGCTTGATTTCAAAGGTACAGCATGAGCTGATTACTACCTTTTAATGTGAAGATTAATCCTATCACCTCACATTACATGATTGTAAATAATGTTAATGAGCATATAATTTGTAATCATGCCTTTTTCAATAGTACAATATAATTATTTGAATCTATACAAAAATTCCTGAAGTGTCACTGCAGTTGAAACTCAGTTTTTTAATATTTAGTTTTTTCATTATCATAGACTTTTAATCTTCCCTTATTTAAACAGCTTTATTGAGGCCTAATAATCTAAGTGTATGGTTTGATGAGTCTTCTCAAATAAATTTGACCATGTAGCAACAACCACTCTCAAGATGCAGATCACTTCCACCACCCAGAAATATTCCTCATTGCCTTTTGCTATTGTACCTCATTGCCTACTCCCCTGCATCCCCACTACCACATCAGTTGTAGGCAGTGACTGATCTACTATTAGTCACTATAGTTTTGCCTTTTCCAGAATTCTATGTAAATGAAATCACACAGTATGTAGGGGTTTTTTTTGAGATTTTTATTAAAAATATAGCTAACATACATTATATTAGTTTCAGAGGTACACCATAGTTATTAAACATTTATATACCTAGAGAAGTGATCACCATGATAAGTCCAGCAACCATCTCACACCATACTATGCTGTCACAATATTATTGACTATATTATCTGTGCTGTATAGTACATCCCCATGACTTATTTGGTTTATACTTGGAAATTTGGACCTAGTCTTCCCCTTCACTCCCCCCCCCTTCTAATTTTTCAATTAAAGTTGACATTCAATATTATTTTATATTAATTTCAGGTGTATGTCATAGTGGTTAGACATTTATATAATTTAAGATTTGATCTCCCTGACTAGAATAGTACCCATCTGGCTGATATAGTTATTACCATATCATTAACTACATTCCCTATTCTTTGCTTTACATCCCCATGACTATTTTTTAACTACAAATTTGTACTTATTAATCCCTTCACCTTTTTCACCCTGCTCCTCTACGCTCTCCCATCTCTCACTCCAACAAATCTAATACTCATCTGACACCATACAGAGTTATTATTATACAATATTATTGACTATATTCCTTAAGCCCTACATCCCCATACTACTTTGTAACAAAGAATTTGTATTTCTTAATCTCTTCCCCTTTTTTCACCCACACCTCAAACATCCCCTCATCTGTCAAACATCAAAATATTTTCTGTATTTATGAGTTTGTTTCTGCTTGCTTGTTTATTTTGTTCTTTAGATTCCACATGTAAGTGAAATCACATTGCATCTGTCTTTCTCTGACACTCTACTCAGCACAATAGCCTCCAGGTCCATCCATGCCACTACAGATGGCAAGAACCCATTCCCTTCCCTGGCTGAGCAATATACTCCATTGTATATATGTACTGCCTTTTTCTCAATTCTTCCATCGACAGACACCCAGGCTGTCTCCACGTCTTCGCCATTGTAAACCATGCTGCAATGAACATATGGATGCACACATCCTCTTGAAGTAGCGTTTTGGGTTTCTTCAGATAAATATCCAGAAGTGGGATTACTGGGTCCTTCTTTGTCTCTTGTTATAGCCTTTGTTTTAATGTCTATTTTGTCTGGTATAAGTATTGTTACCCAAGCCTTTTTGTTTTGTTCAGTTCTATTTTCATGAAATAACATTTTCCATCCTTTTGCTTTCCATCTGTGTGTGTCTTTCAATCTTAAGTGAACCTCTTGTAGGCAGCATATGTAAGGGTTTTGTTTTCTTATTTATTCATCCCTCTTACCTCTTTTGATTGGAGCATTCAATCCATTCACAATGAAAGTAATTGTTGATAGATACGTAACTATTGCCATTTTATTAATCATAATTTTTACCTTTCCTCCCCCTCCTCTACCACTCCTTGTAATACTGGTTTCATGGTGATGAACTCTGTTAACTTTTTCTTGTTTGGGAAGCTACTTATATGTCCTTCAATTTTAAATGATAGCCTTGCTGAGTAGAGCACCCTTAGTTGTAACTTTTTTCTTTCTATCATGTTGAATATTTCCTGCCAATCCCTTCTGGCCTGCAAAGTTTCTGTTCAGAAATCAGTTGACAATCTTATGGAAGCTCCCTTACAAGTTACTAGTTGCCTTTCTCTTGCTGATTTTAGGATTCGTTCTTTGTCTTTAACATTTGCCATATTAATTGTAATGTGTCTAGGTGTGGTCTTGTGGGGGATCATCCTGTTTGGGACTCTGCAATTTCTGGACTTGTATGTCTTTTTCCTTGACCAGGTTAGGGAAGTCTTCAGTCATTATTTCTTCAAATAAATTCTCAAACTCTCTCTTTCTCTTTTCTCCTTCTGGTACCCACATGATACAAATGTTCTCATGCTTGATGTTGTCCCAGGGGTCTCTTAAACTATCCTCTTTTTAAAAATTCTTTTTTCTTTTTGCTGTTCTGATTGGGTGTTGGGTGTCACCTTGTCTTCCAAATCGCTGATTCAATCCTCTGCTTCATCTAGTCTGCTGCTGATTCCTTTTAGTGCATTCTTCATTTCAGTTATTGCAGTCTTCACTTCTGACTGGCTCTTTTTTATAGCGTCTATGTTCTTTTTTATGCTTGCTATCTCTTTGTTGAAGTTCTCGCTAAGTTCCTTGAGCATCCTTATAACCATTGTTTTGAACTCTGACTTTGGTAGGTTGCTTGCCTCCATTTTGTTTAGTTCTTTTTTTGGAGTTTTCTGTTGTTTCATTTGGGATATACTTCTTTGTTTCCTCATTTTGGTTGCCTTCTCTGTATGTTTCTATGTACTAGGTGGATCTGCTATGTCTCCCAGTCTTTGCTGACTTGCCTTATGAGGTAGGTGTCCTGTGCAGCCCAGTGGCACAGCCTCCCTGGTCATGTTCTCTGGGTGCTCCAGGAGTGTCCTTTATGCGGGTTGTGTGTGCCCTCCTATTATAGTTGAGACTTGATTGCTATTAGCACATCAGTGGGTGGGGTTGCCCCTAAGGCTGATTCGCTGTGGGGTTTGGCCATATCCACAGCTTATGAGCTGCTGAGGTGGGTGGTGGGGATGGGGGACTTATCCCAGTAAGCCCAGTGGGCTCTGGCACCTGTTGAGACCGCCCTTTGTGTTTGCCTCTTGTGGGGCTAATTGGGTGGGCTTTGCAGTGTTCTGAAGCCAACCTCCTAGTATATTGTTCCTGGGCCTCTTGAGAGGATCTCCAATGCAGTCCCAGGTCAGCCACTGCCTGTGACTGGCCAGGTTCTACCTGGAAGGATCTACAAGTGGTCCACAGTTTTTGTCTGCCTGTGCTAAAGCTGTAACACTTTGGAGAGGCCACACTGCAAACCAAGGACAGCTGCCATCAGTTCCAGAACTATAGCTCCACAAAAAGCCAGAACACCCCAAGGCCTTCTGCCACATGCCAGCTCTCTTAAGGTTTAGCCACTGATGAAGCCTCTGTGGTAAGCAAGTTGGTGAGGCAGGGTCTCAGGGAGTCACTAGAGTGGAAAGAGTTGTGTTCACCAGGTTAATTTAGATTCTGGTTTGATGCCAGTGCTGAGCCTGGAGCTACTCAGCAAAAGCCTAAGAGCACACTGAGGCCAGTTGCTGCCTGCCTGCGGGGTGCAGATTCCAATAGCTTTCCAAGAAAGAGTGCAATATAGGCAGGGATGGCCACTCCCCAAGAGAGTGCCTCCAGGGTTGGGGGAGTTAGGTAGGGCAGGGTCTTAGCTGAGCTTACCAGACCAATTCAGAATCAGATTGGCCATGTGGCAGAGGGCTCAGTATAGGTAAGATGGCGCCCACCTGCTGACTGAACAGGAGAAGGACCCCACACAAGGAAAATGGTATCTTTCCTCCAACCCTCACCTCAAAGCCACACAGCTCAGTCTGCCCCCTGTGCACCTCCGACAATTCCCAAGTCACCATCCCTCTGTCAGAATCCAGGGTGAGAGCCTGTGAGTGAGTTTGTGTATGGGTCATTTAAGAGGATGTCTTGGTTTACTGCAGCCTTTCATCCCACCCGGATGGTCAGATACCTCACTGTTTTTCACAGCCAGATGTTGTAGTGGCTTTTCTTCCAGGTACCAGTACTTTGGGCTGGGGAGCCTGGTGTGGGGCTCGGGCCCCTCACTCCTCCAGGGGGAACCTCCATCGCCAAGATATTCCTCCTGATTCTCAATCAGCACACTGAGGTTTGGGGCCAGCCTGCTTCATGTCTCTGCACCTCCAACCAGTCTTGGCATGGTTTCTTTATATCCTTAGTTATAAAACTTCATTGTTTTCACACAAATGCAGAAATTTTATGCAATGATTGCCATTGTTATAAGAAACGTGAATAGAAGGGTGATTTTTCTACTGACATTTTATTAATGCAGCTGCTAGTTTGACTGAGGTATTTGTCATGGGCTTGATGCTTTGGGATGCTAGCTGTGTCCATTACAGTCAGACAGGTTGCAGGTAGCTGCTTCATATTAGGGGGAACATTTTCTCTTTAAATCAACAGAAAGCCATTACAGGCTGCAAATATATTAATTTATTTTAGACCTACAAGTAATATTTTTGAACTTGTTGGCATAAAATTTTATATTTTTACTTAAATTCCTTAAATCAAATGAGGACTGAGTTCATTGCCTGCATGATCTTGGTGTAGTATGGTGAGAGCAGCATTCAGTTTTTTCCTTCTGTAGTTTGTTAGGGGAGATTGCTACCAGAGAATCATGAAATATCAGAGTTTACTTCTGTGATGACTTTTGTGAGATTGGACTGGTTTTAGTTTTGGCTAAAGGATCAGTTGATGTGTTTTTTCTAGAGTGACAAGAAGAGAAGGAAAAGAGTAGAGTGGAAGAGTTAGTTCACTTTGTAACAAAAGATGGCCTGACCAAAGGTTGTATTTTTGGTGGCTTCTCCATTGTCTCTTAGACCTCAAGCATGACAGCTTTTAGAATGTGGATCATGACCAAAGCATACATACTGTCAGTAGCAGAAACTGCCATGCCCACATGTCTCCCTGCTCTTACTACTTCAGTGTACTGTTTGACTTATAGCCCATTTCTTCATCTCTTTACTTAAGGGCTTTCTCTAGCGACCAAAGCCTTAGCTGCCCCATGCAGCAGAACTACTTGGGGGGATTAACATACTTTGGGGAGTGAGGCTCAACCAATGACAGGAGTTGGTGGGTAAATATCCCAGCTATTTCATACCTGAGCTGAGATACCTATAAACATATGTTCTATGCTTGGCTCCCAGAATTTTCCAGGGTCTTCAATGGTAGCTGTTTTGATAACACACCATTTGTTGGTGTGTTATCTTCCCTGCCTTGTTTCACCTCCCTACTCCCACAGTGATATTTTCTTCATCTCCCTAATAAATTACAAGTGCTCAAATCCTTGTCTCAAGGTCTACTCCTGTGAGAACCCAAACTAAGATGTTATGCAAATCAAATAACTTAGTGAAAATATGTACCTGGGATCAGTGGCTATAGAGTGAACACTCAGGAAAAATCCAGTTTTGCCCACAGACTTTTGTTTGATGATGTTAATGATTTCAACCTATAGCACTCTCAGAGTAGCTGCAGTAGCACTAACAAAGTGATGAAAATCTTCTTTAATCCAAGTTGATGGTTTAATACATGTTCAGTCTTTTCATATGTTTTTCAACATTTAAAAAGATTTAATAACATGAACTTGAGATGCTTATTCTTCTTCTTAACAATTAAAGTTGTGCTTAAAGAGAGTAAGAACACTATAGGATCAGCTCTAAAAATTTTTCATTTTAAATCTATTCTCATATGAAAAACAAATTATCTCCATGATCGTTTGGGTTGCTCTCTCAGGATCTCAGCATCATACTGTGTTCCAGGTAAAGATTCATGCTTAGCACAATGTCTTCTATTTTATTTTCTATGTTTCTCCTCATGGATTCATGTAACAAAGATTTACTTGGCATGTAGTATGTGTGCAGTCTGTAATATATGTCAATGATTCAGTACATTTTTTGGAATTTTGATGTGCTATAATTCATCTAATTAATGTATTTAAGGAAGATATGCCTTCAATCCTTTTTAAATTTTCTTAACAATTTAAACCCATCTCTTGAGTAGCAAGTATATTTTCTCTGCTGTATATACAAAAGACACTTTCACTGTACCTTTCTGATGTCACCTACACTTTAGCTTGCAATATATTTTTGGGGGGGAGGGAGTGTACATATTTTCTGTATATAGCCTCTACTGGATTATAAACTCCTTGAGAAACAAACCATATAGTATTAACTGCATTTCTCCCACACTGTCTAAAATATGCTCTATATAAAATAGAAGCCAAATATGTTTCTTACATATATTTTTCAGATAATTTTACTCCTAAAATTTAAACTTGCTCATGATGGAACTTATTTGGCACTTTCTTCTCCATTCACCATTTATTCAGATCATCTTGAATTTATTTTTCATCATGTAAGCATTTCATTATCTAGAGAAACAAAACAAAATAAAACAACTAAATATCTCCGTTCTTAGAGATTTCCTCTCTAGTATATTGGGGAGGGGCCAAGATGAATTACTTTTCTTTTTTTTTTAAAGATTTTTTTGGAGAATTGGGGAAGGGGAACAATGCTGTGGAATTGGGGAAGGGGAACAGACAAGTTGCTGTCCTTTTTTTCTTCAGTCTAGTTGTGGAGGACGTGGCTTCACAGGCCCATGTTGGTATTATCATTGTGATCTTCCTGGGTGAGGCAGATTGGTCGCCGGCCTCTGGACCACCGCTCATGGTGGCTCTTGGCAGCTCACACCGGCTGCCAGCTGTTCATGCTGGCTGCCAGCCACACACGGAAGCTTATGGCAGCCCACTGCAGCAGGGGTTGCAGCCTATGCCATCGCCAGAGACTCACGGCAGCCTAGCTCCAGATCGAGCTGTTGTTCACCATCTTAGCTGTAGAGGGCAGTGTCACTGGCCCCCATGTGGGATCCAAACTGGGACCCTGCTGCTCAGAGCTGGCGTCCCAAGTCAGCTCTTAACCAATGCGCCACTCGGCTGGCCCCAAGATGAATTTCTGATTTGAATTTGTAGATAGGTAGATTACTTCTAGAGTTTTTTCTGAATGTTAAGAGTCTACAAATTAGTTAAAGGAAACTCATGCTTATTGTTAGTGGAACAAAACCACTGAAAGTAGTTTCTTTTGTTAGTAAGTACACATCCCATTTTGCTTATGTTATCTTAGTTGTCATAAAAAACATTTACATATAATGAGTACACCTAGATAATTCTACAAAAAACTGAGTGTGGAGTTTAACTATTCAAGTTCCAAAAAATATGGTGGAAATTCACAGCTAACTCTTGCACATTAATTTGTGATTATTTTTAACTAAATGTGCAAAACCACATGTATTTCTTATTCATCTGGCTTTTTAAAGGCATTTGTGAGGTTAATTTAAATATAGCTAGTTTGGACATTGATGGGGACAGGACAGCCTCTGATGTACATTATAAGAATATGACTTGATTATCATGTTTTCTATGATGTTCTCATCACACAGATATCTAGATTAATGTAGGAGATAGCAATTTTTATACAAATCAGAAAATTAGAGGTGATGTTAAATATTGGGTTGTTGGAAAAGTCATGATGCATTTTTGCAATGAAAAACATTAAAAAATACGTCATGACTTTTCCAACAACCCAATATTAACCAGAACAGGTATTAAACTTCCCAGATTAAGTCAAATTGCACAGTTAAATGTAGGGAAGATATCAGACACAAAGGAAGAAAGAAGGATAAGCAGGAGTTGAAAAGTAAGAAATGTATTTTAAACTCCAGGCTGTGCTAGGTACATCCACATATGCAATTTCATTTAATCTTCTGGGTCTATTGATGAAGTTGCTGAAAGTCAGGATAAACTTGTTGGGAGTCATAGAGCTTGTAAATGATAGAGTTGGCATCAAATTCAGGGCTGTCTGACTCCAAAGCCCTTTATTACAGCAGGGGAGAGAAAGAAAGAAAGAAAGAAAGAAAGAAAGAAAGAAAGAAAGAAAGAAAGAAAGAAAGAAAGAAAGAAAGAAAGAAAGAAAGAAAGAAAGA
>NW_017732306.1:198001-219367 GCF_001890085.2 Hipposideros armiger | reverse complement strand
AGAAAGAAAGAAAGAAAAAGAAGGGAGGGAGGGAGGGAGGGAGGAAGGGGGGAGGGAAAGAGGGGAAGAATAGTGTGCAGGATGCAAGATAATAATAGAGAATTAAGGGCCTCAAGAATTCAAAGAATAGAGAAGAGGGTAAGAATAAAACAAAGAGGTATTTCTGTATATTTTGTGTCAAGGCGAGGGGTTTTGGTCTGTAAAAAGAACAAGATATTATTGAGGGCACGAATTCCCTTTTCTTAAAAATACCTCAGTTGAGCCTAACCAGAAGAATGTCTCAACTTTTAGTAAATGTCTAAGGTGTTTTAACTGTTGGCCTTGGCTTTCCGTGGTTCTAGTAGAGTCAATCAAATTCTGGAAACAATTATTGGAACAATTATCTTTGAAAGAGGTAAATTGATCAAACCCAAAGTTTAGGCCTCTGAGGTGCAGATAGGAAACTGAGAAATATCAAGGGCTGTTATTTGCTGTAAGGCAGGTGTTGGGTTAAAGGGTTAACATTGAGAATGCTCCACCTCTTACATCTGATGGCTGCAAGGGGGCACCAGGCCCTGTGGGGGCCTGGATGGTTAATGTGAAGTTTGTAAAAGCATTTGTATTTATGAACAGGATGTTGGATGCATTATTAATGCTTCACTAGAAAGATAACAAGAGGCTTTTGTGGTTTATGCAGTAAACTGTGTTTTCACTTAAGAGTGGAGTATAGTAAATGCAAATTGATGATACAGGCAATAGTAATTATAAAACCACAGCAAGGCAGGCTGACAACAAAGGTCTAGTTCCAATTTGCAGTTAATTAGATGGTGAACGTTTGCCTTTAAAATGTTTTTATCCTCAGTAGATGGGTATTAACGAATACTTTTGTCACTTCAGAAAGCTTTCTTCGTGTAAAGATCTCTGAATTGCCATGGTTAAAAAGGCCAATTTATTCTTCAGGTAGAATTTGGCTTATGAACTTTTTTTAAAAAGATTTTTATTGGGGAATTGGGGGATGGGAACAGCGCTGGGGAATTGGGGGAAGGGGAACAGGCAAGTTGCTGTCCTTTTGTTCTTCAGTCTAGTTGTGGAGGACGTTGCTTCACTGGTCCAAGTTGGCACCATCATTATGCTCTTCCTGGGCGAGGCAGATCAGTCACCAGCTTCTGGACAGCTGCTCACAGCGGCTGCTGGCCGCTCATGCTGGCTGCTGGCCACTCACACTGGCTGCTGGCTACACACGGTAGCCCATGGCAACCCACTGCAGCAGGGGCTGTAGCCTACACCGTTGCTGGAGACTCACAGCAGCCCAGCTCCAGGCTGAGCTGTTGTTCAGCATCTTAGCTGTAGAGGACAGTGTCACTGGCCCTCATATGTGGGATTTCAACCGGGGCCCTCTGGCACCCCAAGCCAGCTCTTAACCAATGTACCACTCAGCCGGCCCAGGCTTATGAACTTTTTAATAGTCACTATTTTAAGAACACAACTATTTTTAAGTAATGTAATAAAAATTATAATGATTTATTATTATTAGTAGTAGCAGTAGTATTTCCCAAAGCAGAAAGATACAGGTCTTTATTGAGACAACGTTTCCTTACCCACTTGTTGTTCTGAGAGAATTTGGTGTTTATGAAAACTTTAGGGGTTTCTGCAACTAAAGAATATGTGCATATCAACAAAGAGGCATCCTGGACAGGCAGTCCTTAGTTTACAAATCCTTGATTTATGAGCTGACAGCCAGCACAAATAGGCATTTCTGGCTGTCCCCTGATGGCTGAAAGCACAGTTGGAGGAGCCACTGCCTTGGTCAGAACCACTTCAGCTGTTGTTTGGGAAAATGGTTTTCTGTGGGCTGGCCAGGTAGTCTACCCACGTGTGGTTACCTGGGTTAAAAGTCTCAATGGCAAACAATCAAGTTAGGAAAGAGCAATTGGAGTGCAACCCATTCTTAGGTTGGGAGCTATCCTTAATAGAAATGTATTTCTATCAATCAAGCTAATTTATGTAAGCTTATATATAAATGTGCCATATCAGAATATTTCACCAAAAAAGCCCTTAAAAAAACACTTATGATCACAACACAGAAATTCCAACAGTAATTCGCATGTGGTTATTCTTACAAAACAGAATCCTATACTTTGTGTGTATTCTAACAGTTAGCTATTTGTCCAAAAGATACAGCATTATAAATGTTAGACTTATAAATTATTTTGTCTCTCCTACTTTTCATAGTCTTCTGTGCTCTTTACAGAAAAAGAAAAGAAAAACACATCTAAAAAGATTTCATCTTTATAGAACTCAGCAATGAACAACCAATGTAGGAACAAGGAAAAAAACTCATGTATATGAAAGGGGAGGATGTTGGTTAATGGTGTGTTTATCTCAAACAAAGTGTGGTATATTTTAAAGTATAGCTCTCTCAGAGAAAACAAAGAACTCTAGTGATTTTAGTCTCTGATGTTTATTATTTATTTTGAAATTATGCATTTCTTTTATTTCCTTAGAAACAGAAGATGGTCCAAATGATCACAGAAACTATTGGGCAATATATTTGAGAAAATTTCTCCATAAGTAGTATTACACACATTTTCAAACTGTTTAAGGCTTCAACTGCAGGGCCAGCTGGCTCCAGAGATGGTATTTTTGATTTGTTGCAAGTCTTTCCAACATACTCACCTCTCTCTCTCTCTTTCTGACTTTGTCTCACATTTAGGATGTTTTAATATGTTCTCTGTAGTTATCTTTTTGGGCACTGCCCAATGTAAATATTTGTGATTCCTCCTTCTTTTCGCACACCATAGAAAAGTGTAAGAAGTTTTGATATTTATGTATCTCCTTGTTCAGAAAACATGGAGGGGATTTGGATACAGTGGCTGCATTACTGATCTCTGAGGATTTGTGGCTAAACTATTTAGAAGTGAAAAATACATGCTTTAGTGTTAGATTATGGTTTTGCATTCTTCAGTTTGTCACAAAATCTATTGCACTGTGGAATGATTACATAATGTTTTCCAATTAGGCTCAGATGTATCTCTAGAATGTAAAATTGTAGGGAGAAATGTACAACATATGGTCTGGAACTCCCATGAAAGTTATGAAACCTCTGTGTTTCAACAACCATTGTGATCTAGATGTTATAAAAAGGATAATTTGAAGGATGTTTGTGCTTTTTCATTACAGTTGTGTCATAACTGAAAAAGAATGAGATACTAGCAGGTTTGGGGGCAATATTTAGTTACATAATCTTTTGCCCTGCAAAGTGTTTATTCTAACCCCATCCAAGTGCCAGAAAGCCTGGTATACCTTCTTTATTCTGGAAAAAGAATAGCATTCTGCTCATTTAACTTGTTCTATCTTTGATGGAGCAGGTATTCAGAGACTCTAGGATGATACTGGAGTTCTGGATTGTTTTCCTTCTTGGAATTTGTAGTTCTACATTTTAGCCTAAGTTTGAGCACATTGTAGGTGTTATGGACTGGATGTTTGTGTCCCTCCAAAATCTATATGTTGAATCCCTAACCCCAGTGAGATGATATTTGGAGATGGGGTCTTTGGGAAGTAATTAGGACTAGATGTAGACATGAGGATGGGGTCCTCACAATGGGATTAATGCTCTTAACAAGAGACACCAGAGATCTTGCTCTCTCTCTCTCTAGCACACAAAAAGAAGTGGTAATATTAGTACACAGTGGGAAGATGACTATCTATAAGACAGGAAGAGAGATTTCACCAGAACCTGACTGCACTGGCAACTTCATCTTGAACTTCCAGACTCCAGAACTGCGACAAAATTAATTTTTTTCATTTAAACCACCCATTCTATGGTATTTTGTACTGGCAACCTAAGAAGACAACGATATCAAGTATAATAAGAGAAAATTTAATTAAATAAAGAAAACTCTTTTTGCCTTCTGTAGTCAGCTGAATAATGGTCACCCAAAAAAACATCAGGTCCCATATCTACTGGAACCAGTAGTTTCAGCTGAATAATGGCCACCTGAAAAACATCAGGTCCCATATCTACTGGAACCAGTAGTTTCAAGTTAAAGATGTTGACATAGGGAGATTATCCTGGATTGTCCACATGGACCCAAATCCAATCACAAGTGACTTTGTAAGAGAGAGAGAGAGACAGATTCCATGCAAACAGAAGAGGAGGAGGCAAGGTAATCATGGAGATAGTGATGCAGCCACAAATTAATGAATGCTGGCAGCCACCTGAAGCTGTTTGAGGAAAGCAATTCAATCTTCCCTAGTCTCTGGAGAAAGGATTGTTCTGGCAACACCTTGGTTTTGGACCCCAGAACTGTAAGAGAATACATTTCTGTTATTTTTAGCACACAGATTGTGGTAGTTTGTTACCTGCCACAGGAAACTAATACCCTGCAACTTTTCATTCCTTCTCAATACAGTGTTTATTAACTGGATATGCAAGGCCCTGACCTTCTGTCTGGAGCTTCTGGATTGCCTCTTGGTGAAGTAGCAGCAGTAGAGCAGAAGCTGAGGCGGGGGGGTGATGCAGCCTTAAGCCTGGCTGTCCTACAGAATGGGAGAGGGTCTGAGAAAAAGTCTTCTAACTTCTGGATCTCCTGACAAGAGCAATCCTCCTCCCAGACCCAGCAGGCATGTCAAGCACAGTACTGTGATGGCATTTAAGCCTTTCAGTATTTCTAAATAATAACCCAAGAACTGTGTCAGGAGTATGGGGCAGAGATATTACCGTATATAATGACTACTTTCAGAAAATTGCACTGTTGCCAAGTTATACATAAATTTTTTGAAAAGGATATATGAATTTTCTTTCTAACATTCCACTATGCTTTATTTTTATGATAAAAAATGCCTAGATGATATCCTTGGAGGATGACCACTTCTATATTGCTCCCAAACAAGTAGAAAGAAAGTAGGAGCAATAAGTCTCACTAGGATCATTTCTCTACTAATTGTTTTAAAGCTTGGCATAGAGGAAAGCCATTTGGTTGCTGGAAAGGCATGCTATTCTCAAGGGACCAAGGGAAGGGGATGCTGTGAGAATCTTTTTACTCAAAAAGACTGACTTTCTTAAAAGCCAGACCATAATTAATTTATCAAAAGTTTAATTTTCCCTCCCTGTTGGGGGTTTGGCTGAGGATCAGCCCAGTAATGGATTGCACATGCAGAAATTCTCTTGCCATCTCCACCTACTCTTTTTTATTTCTATCCTTTTTTGAGATCTGCAGCTAATTTTGTTTTGTATTGTTTTGTTTGGTTTGGTTTCTGTGTTCGTTTTTTTGTATTAGCCTGGAAAAAAACAGTGTTTGTCTTGTTCTCTTGTCAGTCAGCTTTTCCTTGTGAATGGTATGGATGGCTGGGCCAACTGCCCAGTTTCCTATTTTTCTGCTTTAAATGATCAAAACTTAAAGCTTTAATACTAATGAAAACCATCTGTGTCTTCTTCCTAAAATCTTTCTGGTAATCTCAAAAGCTTCTAATTAGTTACTCAGGAAGAAAAAAGCATAAAGAAAGCTCTGTAAATCTCTGCCTTCCTGTTTATGAGAAACTTTGAACAAACAAATATTTTGCAGAGTTAATGCCTGAGAAGTTATGCCAGTAAGGCCAAGAGAATGCATTAAAAAACAACATACTGCACACAAGGGATTCAACTTTGTAACAGAGAGTCTAATCTTTTGTTGAATTACTTCCTTTCCCTCATATTTGACCATTCTGGGAGTTACTCACAACCTGGTTAAAGAAGCACATATATTTTTAATTCATTCAGCATCTGAAACATTCACACCTTTGTTATGTGCTGAATTTAAGTAAAGCATCTAAAGGAAGAATGCTAAGAGAGTGGAAAAAGCCTGCCATGTATATGGACATCCAGGGTCTGCTGATTAGAATAGCCAATGGTTCTTCACCACTCCCATAGAGGCAATTCTGATTTTGGCAAAATCTGAGATTTGCAGATACTATATGGAGCTGTCTTGGAGCAACTGCTCAGGCTTAAGCAAGCCCCATTGGGGAGAGTCAAGATTTTCTAGGAGCCATCTATATTTGGAGCTCAGTAATCCAATGATAAGTCATAGAATGTTCTGAAAAATTCATCCCTTTGGAAAAATGTCTCTTAGTTCAGAAATGTCAACAATGCACATTTGTCTTCCATAGATATACCTACTTTAATATGATCATTGCATTAAATTTTTACTATTTGTAGCAACCAGAGAATTATAAACAAATATTCATGAGATCAGTTTTATTGACTCAGTCACAAACATTCATGGACATTTGTTGCCTTCTGGGTGCGGTATAAGTTAAGTCTTATCAGATGTACCAGCAATTTGGAGGCTCACAATACATTTTGAAAATAGAAATACAACAGGTCTTTGCATTTTCCACATTTAGAACATTTCACTTGAGAAGTTCAAAACACTATGCAGGTAATATATCACTTAAATTATTGTAGCATCATGGCTTGACTAAGTGCTGGAGAAGCGAAGAAATGCATGTTAAGGCTTGAACATCACACTTCACTTACCTTGGTGAATTGTTCACTTAATGTGCAAATGGTTTGGGTTTTTGAAACAGGAGACTGCAGTTATTGGATAATGTCATGTGTTTCTAGCCCGGATTGTTACAATGAAGCACACCAGCAATGAATGTAATGCCGTACTCTAGGTTAACTACACATCTGATGGTTGTACACACTGTTCTAGGTTAACCACACCAGTGATGGTCAAAATACAGTACTCCAGGTCTATGAATTGAAGTTTCCTGGATTGTTAAGAACTAAACGAGGACTTTAATTTTCCAGAGAAAATTGTGGGAGTTTAATTCATAAAAAATTCCATTCTCCTTATTGCAAAATTAGGGGCAATTCAAAAATTTTAACTTTTATCTAGTGTCCATGTGAGATTTACATTAGGTATATGAGTAGGTGAGTGTAGCACATAAAATTTACTTGGGGAGATAGAAAAAATGAAAGAGAAATCTCAAAAAAATGTGATAAATAACCAGATACAGTTATAGACAAGGGCAAGTAGAACGAAGATTATGGGCACTAAACTCAACGTAAATTGGTCAGGAAAGGTGATGCCTAATCTGAGTCTTGAATTATGCCTAGGAGCTCCAAAAATACAGTGGAGAAGAACAACTCACAAAGAGAGAACAGAATAAACAAAAGCACAGAGGCATAAAAGTTTATGTAGGCATTACAGTTTGAAATTTTAGGAGCAAAATGTGATCTAGAAACTGGTAAGAAAGTAAATTGGAAGCATAGATCTATTCATAAGGGGCCCTTGTATGCCATGCTGAGAATATTGGGCTTAATCTCATTCACATTAGAAAGGTCCAGCAGTAATGTATTATAGACAGTAGATTCCAATGTTCTGGGTAAGAGAATGTAAAGAATTGGATTAAGGTAGTCAAGAAGGAGAAAAGAGGATGGATTTAAATTTCTTTTTTTAGAGAAAATTCTCTTTTTTTTTGTATGCAAAAAAGCTGTACATAATTAGTATACACAACTTGATGACTTTGGAGACACCATCACTACAATCTATGCTATAAACCTATCCAACATCTACAAAAGTGTCCTCTCACCCTCTTATTTATTATTATTTTTTGTAATAAGAACACTTAATCTAAAATCTATCTCTTAGAAAATTTTAAGGCATACAATACAGTATTGTTAACTATAGGCATTATGCTGTATGGTAGCTCTCCAGGACTTTTTCATCTTGTATAACAAACTTTGTACTTTTTGGCTACTACCTTCCAATTTCTCCTTCTTCCCAGCCCCTGGCAATCACCAATCCACTGTCTGGTTTTATGAGTTTGACTATTTTATTCATCAAGTAAATGGTATCATGTAGTATTTGTACTTCTGTGCCTGGCTTATTTCACTTAGCATAATGTCCTCCAGGTTCACGTATGTTGTTACAAATAGAAAGATTTCTTTCTTTTTTTGAAGGGTGAATAATATTTCATTATGTGTATATACCACATTTTCTTAATCCATTTTTTCCTTGATGGATGTCTAGGTTGCTTCCATGTCTTGGCTATTGTGAATAATGCTGTAATGAACATGGGAGTGCAGATAATCTTTTTGAGATCCTGATTTCAATGCTTTTGGATAATACCCAGAAGTGAAATTGCCGGATCATATGGCAGTTTTATCTTTAGTTTTTTAAGTAACCTCCATACTGTTTCTCATAGTGGCTGCTTCAATTTACATTTCCACCAACAGTACACAAGGGCCTCTTTTTTCTCCACACCCTCACCAACATTTTTTATATTTTGTTATTTTGAAAATAATCATTCTAACAGATGTGAGGTGATATAATTTTGATTTGCATTTTCCTGGTGATTAGTGATGTTGAGTATTTTTTTTTTTTTAGCTGAGTCATCCTGCCACCTGTTGGCAGCTCAGCAGCAGCTCTGTTCGGGCTGGGCATCAAACCGCTGTTGCTCAGAACTCAAACTCTTGAGTGAGCTCTTAACCAACTGAGCCACTCGACCAGCCCAAGTCCTTTTTAATATACTTATGAAAAGTTAGCTATTTGCACATGTTGTTGTTTTTTCTTTTTAAAGAAATGTCTATTCAGTTCTTTTGCCCATTTTAAAATCAGGTTGTTTTTTGCTATTGAATTATAGGAGTTCCTTATATATTTTGAATATTATCTACCAGTTATGTGGTTTGAAAATATTTTCTCCAATTCTGAAGGTTGCCTTTTCACTTTGTTTATGGTTTCCTTTGTTGTTCAGAGCTTTTTAGTTGGACATAATTCTATTTGTCTATTTTTAGTTTGTTGCCGGTGCTTTAGGTGTCATGTCCAAGACAGCATTGTTAAGGCCATTGCCCAGATGTTTTTTCTTTAAGTTTTCTTCTAGGAGTTAAGGTCTTACACTTACTAGCTTAGGTCTTATATTTAAGTTTTAAATTCATTTTGAGTTAACTCATATTTATGGTGTGAGAGACAAGGGTCTAATTTCCTTTTCTTTTGTATGGAGATATGCAGTTTTTCCAACACCATTTATTAAAGAGACTGTCCTTTCCCCGTTGTGTATTCTTGACATCTTTTCCAAAGATCAGTTGACTGAATACATGTGGGGTTGTTTTCTGGGCTCTCTATTCCATTATATTGATTGGTATATCTGCTTTTATGCCAGCACTTTACTCTTGTTTACTGTACCTTTGTAATATATTTGAAATCTGAACGTGTAATGCCTCCTGCTTTATTCTTCTAACTCAAATTATTTTGGCTACTCAAGATCTTTTGTGGTTCCATATGAATTTTAGGATTGTTTTTTCTATTTTTTTAAATGCCATTGGGATTTTATGATAAGGATTGCACTAAATTTGTGGATCACTTAGGTTTATATAGACATTTAAATAATATTTTTTAATTTAAATAATATTAATTCTTCCAATTTATGAACACAGGATGTCTTTTCATTTATTTGTTTCCTTTAATATCTGTCATCAGTGTTTTATAGTTTTCATTGTAGAAGTCTTTCACCTCTTTGGTTAAGCTTATTCTTAAGTAGTTTAATCCTTTTGATGTTATTGTCAATGCAATTGTCTTCCTAATTTCCTTTCTGGAGAATTCATTGTTAGGGTGGAAAAATACAGCTGGATTTTGTATGTTGATTTTGTTTGTTGATTTTGTATCCTGAAACTTTGTTGATTTTGTATATTAGTTCTAACAGCTTTTTGTTTTGTTTCATTTTGTTTTTTAAATTTGGTGGAGTCTTTAAGTTTTTCTACATATAAGATCATCTCAGCTGCAAACAGAGTGATTTTACTTCTTCCTCTCTGATGTGGGTGACTTTTGTTCCTTTTTCTTGTTTAATTGCCCTGGCTAGGACTTCCAGTACTATATTGTATAGACTAGTGACAGTGGAAATCCTTGCCTTGTTTCAGATAATGGAGGAAAAGCTTTCAGTTTTTTACCATTGAGTATAATATTAGCTGTGGACTTTTCATATATGGTCTTTATTATGTTGAGTTATGTTTCTTCTACTACAAAAATTTTTAATGCTTTTATAACAAAAGATGTTGTATTTTGTCAAATGTTTTTTTCTGCATCTATTGAGATGATCATGTGATTTTTATCCTTCATTCTGTTAATGTGGTGTATCACATTGATTGCTTTGCTTATATTATAATACCCTTGCATCCCAGGGATAAATCCTACTTGGTCATGGAGTGTGATCCTTTTAATGTGCCATTGAATTTGTTTTTCTACTACTTTGTGACATACTTAATCATATTTTGTGTAATTAAGTAGAGTTCTACTTATTTCTTTTTTTTTAATTTTTAAAAATTTTAAAATTTTTTTATTGTTAGTTTCAGGTGTACAGAACAATGCAATAGTTATCCTTTTTACCCTTCACACAGAAACAACCCCCCCTCCCCCATCTTCTGCCCTCCCACCCTCCATATCATAGTTATCTATTACAATTCCATTGACTCCATTCCCACTCTCTACTCCACATCCCGTGACTATATGTATATATAATTATAGTTGACATACATGATGGCCAACAGGCATATGAAAAAATGTTCAACCTCACTTAGCATTAGAAAAATGCAAATAAAAACCACAATGAGATACAACTTCACCCCGGTCAGAATGGCTATCATCAATAAATCAACAAACAACAAATGCTGGTGAGGTTGTGGGGAAAAGGGAACCCTGGTGCACTGTTGGTAGGACTGCAGACTGTTGCAGCCACTATGGAAATCAGTATGGAGGTATCTCAAAAAACTGGAAATGAAACTACCTTATGACTCAGCAATTGCACTCTTAGGTATTTATCCAAAAAAAAACCAAGACATTAATCCAAAAAAATATATGCACCCCTATGTTCATTGCGGCACTATTCACAATAGCTAAGGCTGGAAACAACTGAAATGCCCATCAGTAGACGACTGGATTAAGAAACTATGGTACATTTACACAATGGAGTATTATTCAGCTATAAAGAAGAAGGAAATAGTACCATTTGCAACAATATGGATGGAACTAGAGAACATTATGCTAAGTGAAATAAATCAGTCAGAGAAAGACAAATACCATATGATCTCACTTATACGTGGATTCTAAAAAACTGAATAAATGAGAAATGTAAGCAGAAATAGTCTCAGAGACACAGAGGAAAAACTGAGGGTTGCTAGTTGGGACGGGATTGGGATGAATGAGAAGGGGAAGGGATGAGATAATACAAATTGGTATCTACTTATTTCTTTATAATCTGTATGCCTTTTACTTTTTCTTTCTTTATTACCTTAAATTTCAATGTCTAGAATCTTCACTACAATGTTAAGCAGACATTCTGGCCTTATTTTTTAATTTAAGTACAATGCATTGAATCCATTCACCACTGAGTTTGATGTTAACTGTAGGTATTTTTTTAATGTCCTTTATTCAGTTGAGGAAATTTGTACTTTAGTAAGAATTTTTATCACAAATTGGTGTTTAATTTATGGAACCTACTGAGCTAATCATATAATTTTTCTTTTGTTTTCTAAATGTGTTTGAATTACATTGATTTAAAATACTAAGCAAACCTTGTTTTCCTGTGATAAACATCACATGGTTAATGTGCATTATCCTTAATAAATGTATCACTGGATTTTATTTATAAAAATTTAAGGATATTTTCACATTTATGTTCATGAAGATATTAATTTGTAGTGTTCTTTCTTATAATATCTTTGTATCAGGATAATGCTCCCCTTGTAAAATGAATTAGGAAGTGTTTGTTCTCTAATCATTCATTTTCTGAAAGAGTGTATGAAGAACTTTATTATTTCTTCCTTGAACATTTAATTGAATTCACCTGTGAAGGTATTTGGGCTTGGAGTTTCTTTGTGAAGAGAGTTTCAATTGTTAATTTAATATCTTTAATACATTTTCCATTTGAAAACTTGTACTTTTCAATTATTTTAATCTAATTTATCTAAATATTTGAACTTATTGACATAAAGCTGTGTTATTCATAATGATTATTTTTTTTAAATTGGGGAATTGGAGGAGTGGAACAGTGTTGGAGAATTGGGGAGAGGAACCAGCCAAGTTGTTCTTGTTCTTGAATTGAGCTGAGCTGAGCTGAGCTGCTGCCTGGATGGCTCAGTGGATAGAGCGTGCACTCTTAACAGCAAGGTTGCTGGTTTGACTCCCACGTGAGATGTAGGCTATGCCCACCCGCAACTGAGATTGCAACACAGCATCTTGAGCTTAGAGGCCATGAGCTGCCAATGGGCAGCCAGATGACGACTGGCGCCCTCCACAACTAAGATTGAAGAACCGCAACTTGGCTGGTCCTCCTCCCCAATTCTTTAAGACTGTTCCCCTCCCCCAATTCACCAATTAAAAAAAAAAAAGAAGGGCTGCTGGCTGAAGAACATAGAGCTTTGTTGCCAAACTAAGAGGCATTTTCTGTGATTTTCCTATTAGAATTTGCTACAAAATGGAGTTTATTACAGCATACCAATAAACTCTAAACACTTTGAGGATATTTTCAATTTATTGAGTCATAAAAGTTAAGTGGCCTACAGTCCGAATGTTTACTTTATATATGAGTGAGAACAGTATACTCAAATATGAAAATATCTTATTAAAATTTAAGTAGGACAATTAAGCATTATACTTTTTCTTAATGGTAAAAGTTCCCAGTGTCAAAAATTGTCTTTAACTTAACTTGGGAGTTGATATTAAGACATGCCCAGACCATTAAATCTCTTGAATTTTTATAGGATTTATTCTCTATCCTTTATCGTGCACGTATAGATGCTTACCAGGGCATCTAAGGAATCTGACATTACCTTATCATTAAATTTCATATTCATGATGTTATTAATGTAGTTGACCAATGTGTGTTTGTGTGTGTTTGTGCACTTATGTGAGTATAATAGGATCAACGCCTCTGACAATCAAATTAAGTATGACAGAGAGCTATAGAATTGAGTAGTATTGAGGTAAGAACACGAAGGTATGTTGATACTCTAGATCAGGGGTCGGCAAACTGCAGCTGGCAAGCTACATGCGGCTCTTTGGGTATGTTCCATCTCAAAAGTTTGCCTACCCCTGGAAGAGCCAATCCTGTCCCTCACAACAATTTAAAACTTATTCGAAAGCCATAAATATATTTTTCCATAATCTCCATTATGTGAATAATATCCTTTAAAAATTTTATAAATGAAACTTTGATAGTTTTATTTTCATTTTCAATTTTACTTCAGAGCCACATGCTTGCAAGCTGCAGCTGGCTGGCCCCTGGCGGCTCTTCCGTCTCAAAACTTTGCCGACCCCTGCTCTAGACAAAAGAAACACAAATAGATTCTGGTATTTTATGATTTCTTATATGTAAGAAAAAAATTCTTCTGAGTCAAGAGCTGCTTACTGTATGTATGAATGCCAGGTATGTGTTGATTTACTCCAGGAAGGATGTTCAAGGTGCAGTAGCAATTAGAATAATCATTTGATTAAGATTATAATAACCCATTATTATCCAGGATTTTATGAATTTTTTTAAATGGCAAACTTTACAAAATAAATTAAATTAGAAATATCATGATTTTTTGGGTGTGTACCATTATCTCTCAGGTTTCATTTTGTAATTGGTCCATGGTGTATTCTTGGATTTGACTCGTAGTCTTTATGAAATGAGTAGTAGCAGGAATTGATGGTTTTGCCATGTCCTCAATAGTAGGAGTTGTCATTTATATAGACTAAAATAAAAATTATGCCTTCTAGAGATCTGCTAACATGGGGTCCCTCTGGGTATGTATAGAGAATTGGCATTCCCTTGCAAAGTAACTAATATACATAAAATCATTACAGGTCTTCAAACAAGTCAAAACGAGCTTCATCAATTTGGTGAAGGAAGGCTGCTTCTGCTGACAAGAGAATCTCAATGGGTTTTAGCATTTGGAGTATTCATAGTCATTGGAATCCTCTCTAATATCTCTTTTCCAATTCTGTGTGTCTCCTTTCTCATTCAGTGTACTACCTGTAAGAGAAAAGTATGGATGAGTTAGTAAATTAAAACTACATGATAATTCAACAGTTATATTTGACTGCATCAACCAAGTGAGCTAGGAATTCAATTAAGCAGTTTTAGAAGCTCTGTGCCTTGAACCAAGTAGTTAACACCCTGATCTAGTTATTTTATTACTTTGGCTTCTTTAGCACAGTCAGGAGCAGCCAGCCCATCTGAGTGTTTGCGTTTTCACTGCTCAATGTAATGGTTTATCACAGTAGTCACCAGGTTATATTTAGGATTTTAGTACTTGCATCATGTGATAAACCTTTTAATTACATACAGCTCAGGAGAGTTGTCCTCCCCTACCACCATGTATCTTTGATTATTACTTCTGTTAAATTACTCCAACTTCTCTTCCAGAACCACCAATTGTCTCTGTGTCAGGTATCTTCATTTTCATTTGTGTTCCACAAGATCTTATGTTTGCCAGAAAACCTCATCTTCTTTGTGGCTTCTACCTCTGTTGTTCACTTCCATCTTAGAATTATTACAGGGGTACATATGTATACTCAAACCTTGGTCTCAGAGGAAACCCTGATAGCAAAAGAGACTGGGCAAGGTGGTGTCCAGGTTTCTCAATATTAATATTAGAGCACGGTAAGTTACAAGTGAATTGGAGCAGGTACTGAATGAACCAATCAATCTACAGTATTCTCCATAGTTGACTTTCTAGCTGAATCACCTTTCTATTCCATTGTTTAGTATTTTTCTCTACATTCAGAAAGATTATAAAAACCCTAAATAATTGGTAAAAACCCACAGGCTGTACAACACCAAGAGTGAACCCTAACGTAAACTGTGAACTTTAGGTGATAATGATGTGTTAATGTAGGTTCATGGATTGTATCAAATATACCACTGTGATGCAAGGTGTCAACAGTGGGGGAAGATGTGCATATGTGGGGATAGGGAGAATGGGAACTTTCTGTACCTTCCTCTTAGTTTTGCTGTGAACCTAAAACTGCTCTAAAAATAAAGTGTATTTCAAAACAAAAACAAAACACTTCTACATCTGATTTAGAAACTTAATGCAAGTGTCAATCATTTTTTAAAAGAGAAAATAAAATTAAAATACAAATATAATAAAATATTTAAAATTTACTATTAATTATACTAATAGTGTCCAGTGGTAGTGGGGGAGGGAAGAGTGAGTGGAGAAGTAAAAGCATATTAAAATATTCTGCTCATTAGAAGAGAATTCAAAAATCTACTGTTTTTTGTCTCAGGCCAATGTAAAAAGCATAGGTTAAAAAATATGGGTTAAATGTGGTTTTGAAAAGCTTAAAAGTAACTGGAAGTTAAAATTGAAGTAATATACGTTGTCTATGTATGCATGTATTATTTATTTATATATCAACACATTGGTTATGACAAAAGGAAAGGCAATGTAGTTTATCTGACAAGAAAAAAAAAGGAAATCTAAAAACATGAAGAGAAAGAGCAACATAAAAAGATGTCTAAATATTTCCGCTATATATGCTAATCGGTTGAACTATGTTATGAAAAGTAGAGTCATTTACACTGGATATAAGACAAAATGTTTGGCGTAAACATATTTAAAGCAAAGTTGCCTTAAAAAGAATAAAAGCACAAATGTGAACACTTGTAAAACATGAAAATGGGAACAAAATAAATCTGACATCAGAATATTAAATATTAAAAGATAAATAATTCAAGTTCAAAAAGACTTAAATGGGAGAAAAAAGGGATTATTTTATATTGATAAGGTACAATTATTGCCTTAAAACATGATATGAATGGTTTCACACTGTATATATTTTTCTGTGTTTGCTTTTTTACCCTAAATATTTATCTAATATTCACACAACTTGAAAAGTCTTACTCAAGGTCATTTGCTTTCATTGCTGCATAAATTCCATTGCATGAAAAACTATAATAATATATTACTTTTGGATCCATAGCTAACAAAAGTATAAAAAACTTTATGAGAAACATAATCTTAAGAAGTAGTATAAAGGTTCCAATTGGGGAGGAAGGAAGACTGATAGCCCAGGGGAGAGATCACAAAGATGAATTAACTGCTGTCAGTGTTTTGGTTTTCAAATATTTATTGCATTATTTTTATAACTTAATATTTCTTAAATATTGTATAACATAAAATAAAAAAATAAAGCGATAAATACTCATTTTGTTAATAGAAGTTCTTTGAAACTTCCTGTGCTAAAACAAATTGCATTAAATATATAAAGCAAAAGATCTTAGTAATTCAATGGGAAATTGACAGAAACATGATAGCAGTGGGAGACTTTAAAATATCTCTCTCAGCATCTAAGACTTAAGGCAGTAAAGAAAATAGAAGATTTGAAAATTTATTAAATCTCTAGTGTTACTAAATTATTAAAAACATACTATATTGTGTAAGCTGTTCTAATAAATGCATATAAACTTTTTATCCTATATGCAAAGAATGACTCTCCCATTGTTCACTGAATATATTTTTTAAACATTTTTTGTTTGGTTGGTTTTTTACCTTTACTGGGGAGGACATTCTTTTTTTTTTTTTTTTGATATTTATTTGGGAATTGGGGGATGGGAACAGTGCTGGGAAATTGGGGGAAGGGGAACAGACAAGTTGCTGTCGTTTTTTGTTCTTCAGTCTAGTTGTGGAGGACGTCGCTTCACTGGTCCAAGCTGGCACCATCATTGCGCTCTTCCCGGAGAGGCAGATCAGTCGCCTGCTTCTGGACGGCCGTTCACGGTGGCTGCTGGCCGCTCACGCTGGCTGCTGGCTGTACACGGTAGCCCATGGCAACCCTCTGCCACAGGGGCTGCAGCCTACACCGTCGCCGGCAACTCACAGCAGCCCAGCTCCAGGTTGAGCTGTTGTTCAGCATCTTAGCTGTGGAGGGCAGTGTCACTGGCCCTCATATGTGAGATCCGAACCGGGGCCCTCTGGCATCCCAAGCCAGTTCTTAACCATCGCGCCACTCGGCCGACCCTGAATATATTTTTTAAATGAATAATATATTAGACCACAAAGAAGCAATATTACCCAAGTCAAAAATTATGCAGGCTACATTTTATGACTATCACTGTCATTAATTTCTAATCTGTCATGTTTTTTTAAATGTATTATTTGACTGAATAGTTATTAAGTGCTTGTTATTTGTTTTTTATTTCAACATGATGGATTTACCTGTTGGCTAAGCAAGTTTTGAATAGGTTAAGTTCTTTTCCTTCAATCTTTTTATTCATTCAATATTGATATTCATTAGTATTTGTAAACTTACTCATTTTATTTATTTATTTATTTATTTATTTATTTATTTATTTATTTATTTATTTAAAGATTTTATTGGGGAATTGATGGAGGGAACAGCGTTGGGGAATCAGAGAAGGGAAACAGACAAGTTGCTATCCTTTTGTTCTTTAGTCTAGTTGTGGAGGATATCGCTTCACTGGCCCATGTTGCTATTGTGATCATTGTGCTCTTCTCAGCTGAGGCAGATCAGTTGCCGGCCATTGGATGGCTGCTCATGGTGGCTCACGGCCACTCACGCTGGCTGCTGGCCACTCATGGCAGCCCAGCTCCAGGTCGAGCTGTTGTTCACCATCTTTGCTGTAGAGGGTGCAATGTCACTGGCCCATGTGGGATCTGAGCTGGCAGCCCTGCTGCTCAGAGCTCCTGCTTCCAAGCCAACCGTTAACCAATGGGCCACTTGGCTGGTCTGAGACTTACTCATTTTAGACTCAATCACTTTCTACTGTTAGAGAACAAAAACATAAAACTCACCGGTATTTCTTCATTTCATGTATTGATGGTATAATTATTGGCAATTCTTATACATTGTATTATTTTAATGGATCAGGACTTTTTTTCTTTCTTCTTTGCATATGGGGTCACTTCTCACCTTCATTGCCTTTTTTTTTGGCTGAGCCATCCTGCCACTTGTTGGCAGCTCAGCGGCAGCTCACCTCGGGCTGGGAATTGAACCGCTGTTGCTCAGAGCTCAAACTCTTGAGTGAGCTCTTAACCAACTGAGCCACTCGACCAGCCCCTTCATTGCCTTTTTAAAGAGTAGTTTTCTATTCAGGGCAAAGTAGTTTTCCATTAGGTTGGGCAGTGAGGAGATTTGTGTGACAGGAGACAAAAAGCAGATCTAAAAGAGACGGGAAAGATTATCTAGCTGTGATGGCTGAGAAGAAAGCAGTGCTGGGTGGTGGCTAAATGATGACAAAGATCCATAAAGACACAGTTCCTATCTATGAGTTGTGTGTAGTCCTGTGCTCATGAAACCAACTTGTGAAAGCTGTTTTAGTGAGTTGTTTCAGACCTGAGAGATGAAAATGAGAAGAATCATTTTCTTGAATATTGAGGTTGGAGTGGGTTCTAAGAAGAGGATATTTGACTGAATATCTTAAAGGGACAGTTGACAATGAAGAATAGAACCCTTTAATTATTCTACTTTAAGACAGTTCAATGTAAATTATTATTTATGTTAGCAAGGATTATTTAAAAGATGGGAGCATAAATGAGTTAGCAGTTTACCTAAGAGAGACAAGGATGAAAAAAAAAACAGGTAGAGATATGCACATTGCTCTCCTACATAATTACTGAGCAATAATAATAGTATACAGTGTAAAAATTGAGCAATTACATAATATAATTAGGCAACAATGCCATTAGAAACATTTCACTGAGTTTCTGCATGTAACAGTTGATATGTCTTTTAAGAACAGTGATTAAAGGAGTATGAGTTCCAGCATATACACTCTTGTACATTTTTGCAATTCATATCATCAGCATGGGCAAGAACCAGCTGCTGGGTCATGTACATGGGGGCAAATCTGAGTAGCTTAACCAAAGCAATCAAATCTCCCTGCTCAATAACAGCCATGTGGACACATTCCAGGAAATGGTTAAACTTTATAAATAATGCAGTCTTTCTACAATTTCCTTTCCATCTAGGTTTTGGTCTCATTAATGATTTCAAACATTATTCTGCAATAACATTATTCCAGTGTTATTCTACTGTCTAAATCCTGGCAAGGGTCTGGTGCTTGAGAGCTAAAGCTCAGTAGTGGTACCAGCATATTCCTACACAGTGCTTGGCTCTGCAATTTGCATGTCAACATCATTTAGTAAAATAAATTGTTTGAGGAGATAATGTTGCTTGGAAGACTTCTCCAGCTCCAGTTATATACTGGGTGTGCCAAAAAAATGTATACAAGTGGACACTTTGGTCAACATTGCTCAAGCAGTAATTCACCATAATCAGAAGTGTCTGGATGCTGATGGTAACACTTTGAGCACCTCTTGTAATTGCAGAAGTCAAACGTGACTTGTATTCATCTTTTGTTATCGGTATATATTGAGTATTACAATTGTAATACAGTTGTTACCTTTCTTAAAATGTGTATACATTTTTTTGGCACACTCTGTATTGTCTCCTTGGCTTTCTTTAATGATAGCAATTCTTCTTTTAACACTGTAACAAGAGTATCCTGAAACCCCTACTTCTATCTTTTCCCTGTAAAGGGAAGGAAACTATTGGCTCAGGTGGTTCATGAGACTGGCATAATAACAGGAAATTCATGTTCTTATTTCACTTTGACCTCTGACATATTGACATGGAGGATTTTAAAATACAGACTTTCAAAAAATCATAATTATGCCAACATTGATAAATTTTCATGAAGACTGTGGCTTTTTTTTAATCAAAGTTTATTGGGGTGACAATAGTTAGTAAAGTTACATAGATTTCAAGTGTGGCTTTTGAAACAGATTTCATTATATCAAACTAAGCCCTGGATCAATGCTTTATATATAGCGCAGTTAAACCAGTTTCCATATAATTTTTAATTGAATTATTTATTTAATTTTTATATTTTATACACAGATTTGATTCATTTAATGTTTTATCCTATCAGTTTTTTGGATTATTAGTTCTATTGTTAATTTTCATTTGTAGTTATTATTTCTTTCTACTACAAATTTTTATAGGTCAGATTTTGCAGTTCTAAAGTTGATACCAAGGTATTGTGATTCATCAGCCAGTTTTGAGCAGCAGAACATTTTACTATGAGGTTTTAGCCAGTGTCAATTTTATTTTCTTTTTAATCTCTGTTGCTTATCTCTATTAATATTATTCATTATAAATTTGAAAAAAAATACTTATAAGATGTTTTTTCAAATCCATGAAAAATGTAAGAGGAATTTTGGGACAGATAAATCAGGGAGCTAATGCAAGAAAGTGTGGGAGGGAGGCGGGAAAAGGACAGAAACAGGGGAGGCATCTGATGGAGAGAAAAAGAGAGGGAAAATCACAAAAGGGACAGATGAAGGGTGGAATGGAGAGGAGAGTGAAGGGCAAGCCATGGAAAATAGAATGAATGAGGTGGAGAATGAAATGAGAGGGAAAGAGAATGGGTCAAGAGTAAGACAGGGAAGGGGAGGATGAGATTAGAGAAGGAAAGGGAGGGAAGGGGTCAAAATAAATTCAGGGTCAAAATGGTCCCTTCAAATCATTCTGCTTCAGAAAATCTTGACTTTCCCTAAGCATTTTGCAGTATTGTAGAAAAATATTCTGAATATAATTGGTTGACAATTTTTAAAGATATGGGGATTAAACCTCCCTAGTAAAACCTATGTTATCCTTTATTTTCAGTACTATACTTTGCTTTTCAGTTGGATCCAGGGGATGTCAAGCCTCATGAGCACCTCTGCATTCAACATGGAGCATGAGTAATAAAGATGGTGGGTGGGGCAAATAGCAAGATGCAACTGAGTGTCTCACAGACTTCTCTTCCAGCATAGTGCTCCCAAAACTTTCTCATGTCTCTGAGAGAGGCTGGATGTTAGGAGAACTGGACTGAATAATCCTTGCATTCAGGAGCATGCAGCTGCAAAAATGACAGCCAGAGATGTGATAAGAATTAAGGTGGATTACCAAGTAGACGCCCCTTTCTCATGCCCTGTCAATACCCAGACATTGCAACCATATCCTCTTTACTACACAATGAGAACTAATGTTGACCCATGTGAACAAACAAATGCACACGCATATTTTTTTTTAAACCAGGGTCATTGTAAATTTTTTTGATAAGCTGCTTTTCCCACTCAACTACCTTATGGATATTTTATCATGTTTATGAATAGATAAATGTAATAATTCTTACTGCTTGGAAATAGGCTCCCAAAATAGCCCACAAATGTGCTTTTTACAATGTCTATAGATAACTACGCATATTGTGAATATTTTTTAAACTGCTAATTATATATCAAAAACCTTATATTTATTTGTATTTTTCCTTTATTATATAATTGATCATCCTTTCTTATGTTGATTGGCCATTTTCAAATTGTTTTTCATGTCTTATCCAATTTTCATGGTTTTTTTT
>NW_017732306.1:187142-192461 GCF_001890085.2 Hipposideros armiger | reverse complement strand
GCGACTCACATCAGCCCAGCTCCAGGTCAAGCTGTTGTTCACCATCTTAGCTGTAGAGGGCGCAACATCCCTGGCCCTCATGTGGGATCCGAACCAGGGCCTTGCTGCTCAGAGCTGGCATCCCAAGCCAACTCCTAACCAACGCGCCACTTGGCCGCCCCAGGACAACCATTTTTAATCCCTCAAAAGAATTGGATTAACACCTAAACATCAAAGTTGACTCATTTATCTAAATCCCCCCCCTTTTTTTAAGCTTCCTGAAACCAATTAAATATGTTTTACATTTTTTTCTGCCTAATTTTATAGCTGGCTCTTTCTATTTGGATATGCAATAAGATTAATTTAGAAGTACCAAAGGATCTTCATCTTGGCCATCTTAATATTAACGGGAGGCTGACTGTCATGGAGCTTGTTGACCTGAGGCATGATTGTCCACGTTAATTTTGAGGTCATGAAGCAGAGAGCCAGTAGGGCAAAATGGGTCCTTGCTTGGACCTAGCACCTGGTTCAGATCTGCACGGTGGTCCTGGGTGGACTTCTTCAGAATTTTTCTGACTATGCCAAGTGAATGTTAATATAAGAAACATCCAAACCTGTAGAAAATTTTTATAAAAGTTTATTTGAACCAAATTGATGGTATATGCTGGAGAGCAAGATATGAAGTATTCCAGTATATTTGGATTTTATTTGCTGAAATCTTGTTTGGGGCTTTTGCATTTTCATGAAACATATTGGTTTTAGATTTTTATAATGATTTTATCTGGGTTTGCTTTTGGGCAATGTTAGCCTCCTGGAATGAGTTTGACACTATTTTTCTAGAAGTGATTGTGTATAAATAGTTAATCTTTTCTTATGTTTGGTATACTTCATAAGTGAAATCATCTTGGCCTAGTGGTGGTGGTGGTGGTGGTGGTGGTNTTTTTTTTTTTTTTTTGGTAAGAACTCTTTACATTAAATGCTATAGGTCTTTGTCTGGATCATAAAATAGAAGTATTTTCCTAGCCTGTCATTTATATTTTATAAAAATGTTTGAAGAATGGAAAATAAAATTTTTATATAGTTAAATTTATCATTTATTCTTTTACAGTTTCTGTATTTACTGTCATGCTTAGAAAAGATTTTACATTCCCAGGGCATAAATACTCTGAGCTGTATTTTTTTATCGTATGTCTTTACATAGTCATTTATTTCATATCCAATTTAATTCATCTGGAGTACATTATGTAGGAAGGGTAAAGTAGCCATCCATTTTTATTCTGTTTCTAATGACCAACAATTTGCTCCAACATTATTTATTGAATAATCCATTTTCCACTATAGATTTGAAATGCCAGGAATATGATTTGATGTATTTCTTTAAGTCCTATTTTGTTCCATTTATTTTTCTGTCTTGTGCAATGACTACACTGCTTAAATAATTAATTTATTTTAACTTAATTTAAATTATTAAATATATATCTGATAGCATAAAATCCAGGTTATTATTCTACTGTTTCAGAATCTTTTCCCAAGCATTTCTTTCAGACAAATTTTAAAATCAGTTTGACAATTTTCAAATACCACTCTCCCCCACAAAATAGCATTTAAAGTTAGACTGAAATTGCATTGCATTTGTAAATTCATTTGGGGGGGATTTAGAACTTTTTAAGTTTGAGTCTTCCCATCCACGGATGAATCATATCTATTAATTTACTGGTCTTAGGTTTTTTAGTGCATATTTCTAGTTTTTTATTTATAAACATTAGACAATTCATGGTATGTGTGTGTCTCTCCACATTATGATTTGTTGGTATTGAAAAGAAGTTTTCAGTCATAATATTCACTGATACTGTTGAAAAAATTAATTTTTATTTTATTTTATATTCTTTTCACCAGTTTCTTTTAGTGATTCTACTAGTTATCAGATTTTTACTGAAATTCTTGGACATTTCAGGGATACAATCACAACATTTACAAATAATGAAAAAAATTCCACTTTTGAAGTACATTAATAGTTTATTTCTTGTTATTGCAGAGTAGTATTCCATTATGAGGATAAAATCCCTTCATCTTCTAATGGAAATTTGGGTTATTGTCAGGTTTTGACTATCACAAAGAAGACTTCAATGAACGTTAGTATAGATATCAATATTTACATGTATATATGTGTTCTTTACTCTTGAGGAAATGGGTGGGGAATGGCTGAATTATATGGTAATTACATGTTTAACATTTTAGAAACTGCCAAATGATTTTCCAAAAGGATTTTATCAGTATTTTTTTCCCCCATGAACAAATTCCATCATAATTGATTTAAAAGTAAACCTTCACTATGGTTCTTCTTTTTTATAAGGTATTCTTTATGAACCTGGTATACAAAATGAAAGATTTTTAGATTTAATTAGTGAATGGGTCATCTTTCACTAATTAAAAAGAAATTTTAATTAATAATTTTTCATATATTTCTGATAAAGGGTTAATATCCACCAGGAGGGCATGAGAGTTCCAGTTGCCCTATCTCCCCCCAAAGTTGTTATATTCAGTCTTAATTTTAGGCATTCTAATGGATTTTTCAATGACACCTCATTGAGGTTTTAATTAGAATTTTCCTAATTTTTCATGTGCTTATGTGCCACTGGTATATATTTATATGTGAAGTATCTGTTCAAATTGCTTGTACATTTTTAATTGATTTTGATTTGGTTTTGAGAGTTCTTTATAAATTCAAGAAAGAACTCTACAGTAGGTGGACTTGTAAGATGGCCCATGGTGATTCTGCCTCCATGTATGCATGTCCTTGTGTCATCTCCTCACTTTGAGTGTGGTGTGGACTTAATGAATGGTCTTAAATGAGTAGAATAGGCAAACATAATGGGGTATAACTTCTGAGATTAGGTTAAAAAAGATTGTGAATCCTATTTTACTAGTACTTTCTCACTGGAACTTTCTCTTTGGTTCATCTTGCACACTATTCTGCTGAGCAAGCTGGATAGGCCCACATGGCAAGGAACTCTAGGTGACTTCTGGCCAATACTGATGAGGAACCAAGACCATCAGAGTAATAGCTCTTGAACCTGGATCCTGTGAACAACCATGTGAGAGGGTTTAGGAGTGGATCCTTCCCCAGTTTAGCTTTCAGATGAGAATGAATTTCTGGCTGATACCTTGATTATAGCCTGTGAAAGTCCCTGAAGCAGAAGACTCAGCTAAGCCATGCCAGGATTTCTGACCTCCCAGAAGTTGTGAGATGATAAATGTGTTGGTTAAAGCTGATTATCTTCAGGGTAGTTTTTTATGCAGCAGTGGAAAACTAATACAAAATCCAATATCCAATGCGTGGTTTGCAAATATTTTCTCCCAGTCCTTGAATTGTCTTTTCATTTCCTTCTACTCTTTGGAAGAATAGAAGTGCTTACTTTTGATGATGCTCAATTTACCAATTTTGAATTTTTTATGGATCATGCTTTTGTGTTTTTGTTTAAGAGACCTTTGCCTAACTTGAAGTACAATGATTTTCTCCTATTTTTTTTCTAGAAGTTATATAGCTTAGGTTTTACATTTAGTTTTATATCCATTTTCAGTTACTTTTTGTATATTGAGTGAGGTATAGATTGAAGTTTTTTTGTTTCTGTTTTTTGGGTGTTTTTTTTTTGCCACTAGATACCCAATTATTCTAGCACAATATGTTTGGGGGAAAAACTATCCTTTCTTTATTAAATTTCCTTATTACTTTGGGCAAAATAAATTGGCCATATTTTTATAGGTTATTTCTCAACTTTTTATTCCATTTTATTGATCTATTTGTCTATATTGCATCCTATACCAAAATATTTTATTATTTTCCCTTTTTAATACATCTTGAAATCAGATGATGTAAGTCCTCAAACTTTGTTGTTCCTTTACAAAGTTCTTTTTGCTATTCTATATACTTGGCATTTCTAAATGAATTTTAGAATTAACTCAAAAATTTCAACAAAAAAGCCTGTTGATATTTTGACTGGGTTTGCTGGAATCTATAAATCAATTTGGAGAGAATTGACATCTTATCATTATTGAGTTTTCCAAACCATAAATAGGGTATATCTATCAATTTATTTGTCTTCAGTTATTTCTCTCAGCAATGTGTATACTTTTCAGCATATACTTTTATACATTTTTGTTAAATTTAATCCAAAGTACTTTATATTTTTAATTGCAAATGACATCAAATTTTACATTTCAAATTCTGGTTGATTGTGGCTAATATGTAGAAATACCCTCAAGCTTTAAATAATGATTTTGTATCCTGCAACCTCGCTCTAATCACTTATTAATTCTAGTACCTTTTCTGACATTTATATCAGATTTTTACTTAGATGATCATGTCTTCTGCAAATAAAGACAGATTTATATCTGCCTTTCTAATATAGATTCCTTTTATTTATCTTTCTTGTTTGTTGTAGTGGGTAGACCCTCCAGTAGAATATTGAGCACAAATAATGAGAGCAAGAATCTCATCTTGTTCCCTGGCTCAGGAGAAAGCATTGTGTCTTTCATCACTTAAGTATGATGTTAGCTGTAGGTTTCTCATATATGCCCTTTATTAGGTTTAGGTAATTCCCTTATTTTCCTAATTTACTGAGAATTTTTATTAGAAATGAATGATAAATTTTGTTGAGTATTTTTTGTCTCTATTGAGATAATCATATGATTTTTCCTTTTTGATTTTGCTAAAATGAAAAATTACAGTGATAAATTTTCCAATGTTACATCTACCTTATATTTGTGGAATAAACATCAGTTGAACATGATGTATTATCCTTTTTGTGTACCTGGATTTTATTATTAATATTTTTTTTTTTACTGAAACCAACAAACTTAAGCTAGCTTTTATTTACTAAGGATTAGTCTTAGATCACATGAACTTGAAAATCACTTGAGTTAATTTGTATGTTTCTGAGAATTTTAGACTATCCAATTTTTATAATCTCTAGCCTTTAAATTAATTTAACAATACCATCCAGAGGTAGAAAATTACACACACACACACACACACACACACACACACAGTTTTTCTCATGGTTCAAAGGTCTCTGTTTTTGAGATCTTTGAACCGTGAGAAAAACTCACTAATTTATAAAAGAACAATTGGATCCAAATTTTGTCCTAGAGACATTTATAATTTATATCTGTTCTTGACAAGTCAAGTTCCAAATGACCTTCTCCCTTTTAAAATAAGGACAACAATTTTTAAAAAAATTTGTTATTGGGGAATTGGGAGAGGGGAACAACGTTGGGGAATTGGGAAAGGGGAACAGAAAAGTTGCTGTCCTTTTGTTCTTCAGTCTAGTTGTGGAGGAC
>NW_017732306.1:184109-185862 GCF_001890085.2 Hipposideros armiger | reverse complement strand
TGTGTGCATGTGTGTGAAGCTTATATACCTTTAATTTCTTTAATATAAATTAGGCTATTCTATTTCTTAATTGGGATTTACTGGTTTGTGTCTTTCAAGAAATTTGTATAACTGATCTAAGTAGTAAAAAAAATTGGCAAAAACTGTGTATTATATAGACCTTATTATCCTTCCATATGTATGCCAACTGTAATGATATTAATTCTCTTATTCCTGGTAATGCTAATTTTGTCTTTTTTCATGATTTGTTTGACTAGAAGTTTATCAATTTTATTGAAGTTTTTAAAAGACCTAGCCAAAAAAAAGGAACTAACTAAATAAATGAAAAAAAGATAACCAGTTATTATTATAGTTTCTTGATTTTATCTATTATTTTCCTGTTTCTTAATTCACTGATATTTATTTTAATCTGACTTATTTATTTATTTGGTTTTAGCTTAATTTGTACTTCCTTTTATATTTTGTCACTGTTTTAAGACCGTTTTTTAAAAAATATAGACATTTAGTGCTACATTTCCCCCCTAAATGCTGTTTTAGGAGCATTCCATAAATTTTTAGATGTTATCATTTTCATTTATTTAAATACTTTTTCAATGCTTTTTGATTTCTTCTTTGATCTACAGATTACTTAGAGGTATGTTATGTATCAATAGTTTCCTAATATTTCTTGATTTTGCTAACATATTTTTTTATTTATTTTTAATTTAATTCCATTATGACAGAGAACATAGTTTGTGAGAATTCCTTAAAATATATCGAGGTTTGTTTCAGAATATAGTCTATCTTGCTAAATGTTCCTTGTACATTTAAAAAGAATGTGAATTCTGACCTTGCTGTGTTGAGTGTTTAAAAATTTGAAATTGATTGATAGTGTTTAATTCTTCTATATCCTTACATATTTTCTTTTTGCTTATTCAATCAATTATGAAATTAGTATTGAAATCTACTATATCTGGGGATTATGATTTTTCTTGCAGTTCTAGCACTTTTTGTTCTTGAACTTTATAGTGTATAATTTTTATATTTTCTTTATTTTTATATTTTCTGTGTTTATTTTTATGTTTTTAAGGGCATTATCTAGAAATTATATCTTTAGTAAAATAATAATTATTTCCATTACAAACATTTTGGAATTATAATATTTAAATTCTGTTTGTCAACTGAAGGTGTTAATGGTTATTTAAAACTTATTCTGTACATAAAAAGACTTAACATTTACTATTAGCTTTTCATACCTTTAGTTACTCATTCATGAATTCTTTGTTTTTCACTCAGCTTTATTGAAGTAGAATTTATATGTAGTTAAATTCAACCATTTGAAGTTTGACTGATTTTAGAGGTTGTGTAGTCTTATTTTTTAAATTAATTAATTTATTTTATTACTTTTATATTTTATTGTGAAATACATATTTTTTAGAATTAGTTTAAGCTGTACAACACAGTGCACTAGCTATACTTTTACCCCTCGAAGTGACAACCCCCCACCCCAACCTGCCACCCCACTTTCCCCCAATATCATACATATCTATTACAATTCTCTTGACTCCACTCCCACACTATGTCCCATGACCATTATATATATATATATATATATATATATATATATATATATATATTCACTTATATATATATTATATATATTCACTTATAATATATATATATATATTCACTTATAATATATATATATATTCACTTATAGTTGACATACAATATTATACAACATCAGCTTCAGGTGTACACCGCAGTGATCAAG
>NW_017732306.1:180953-182047 GCF_001890085.2 Hipposideros armiger | reverse complement strand
CCTGTGAAGCCATCTGGTCCAGGACTTTTGTTTGTTGGAAGCTTGTTGATTACTGACTCAATTTCTTTGGTAGTAATCAGTCTGTTCAGAGTTTGTTTCTTTTTGTTTCAGACTTGGTAGATTGCAAGCTTCTAGAATGTATCCATTTCTTCCAGATTATCAAATTTGTTGGCATATATTTGCTCATAGTATTTTCTTACAATTTCCTGTATTTCTGTGGCGTCTGTTGTCAATTCTCCTCTTTCATTTCTGATTTCATTAATTTGGGTCATCTCTCTCTTTTTCTTGGAGAGTCTGGCTAAGGGTTTGTCTATTTTGTTTATCTTTTCAAAAAACCAGGTCTTGGTTTCATTGATATTTTATATTGTTTTTTGGTCTCTATTTCATTCATTTCTACTCTGGTCTTTATTATTTCCTTCCTTGTACTCCTTTTGGGCTTGTTTTCCTATCCTTTCTCCAGTTCCCTTAGGTGTAAAGATAGTCTGTTGATATGAGATTGTTCTTCTTTCTTTAGATAGGCCTGCAATACTATGAATTTTCCTCTTAGGACTGCTTTCACTACATCCCATAGATTTTGAGTTGTGTTTTCATTGTCGTTTGTCTTGAGATAGGTTTTGATTTTTTCCTTAATCTCAGTTTTGACCCACTCGCTATTTAGTAGCATGTTATTCAGCCTCCATGTATTTGTGTGTTTTCCAGGTTTATTTTTATAATTGATTTCTAGTTTTTAGCATTGTGGTCAGAGAGATAATTGATATTATTTCAATCTTCTTAAATTTATTGAGACTGGTTTTGTGTCCTAACATGTGGTCTCTCTTGGAAAATGTCCCATGTGCTCTTGAGAAGAATGTATATTCTGTTGCTTTGGGGTGAAGTGCTCTAAAAATATCAATTAAATCCAGCTGGTCTAAAGTATCATTTAAGGCCACTGTTTTCTTGTTGATTTTCTGTCTGGAGGATCTGTCCATTGGTGACAACGGATTGTTGAAGTCTCCTACTACGATAGTATTGCTGTTGATCTCTGTCTTTATGTCTGTCAAAATCTGTTTTATATATTTAGGAGCTCCTATGTTGGGTGCATAGATGTTTACTAG
>NW_017732306.1:179772-180343 GCF_001890085.2 Hipposideros armiger | reverse complement strand
TTTGGATGCCTTTTATTTCAATTTCCTGTCTGAATGCTGTAGCCAGAACTTCCAGAACTATGTTGACTAGAAGTGGTGAAAGTGGGCAGCCTTGCTTTGTTCCTGATTTTAAGGGGAAAGCTTTTAGCCTTTCCTCATTGAGTACGATGTTTGCTGTGGGCTTATCATGTATGGCCTTTATTATGTTGAGATATGATCCCACTAGTCCCAATTTGCTAAGAGTTTTTATCATAAATGTTTGCTGGATTTTGTCAAATGCTTTTTCTGCATCTATTGATATGATCATATGATTTCTATTTTTTTATTTTGTTAATGTGATGTATTACATTAATTGATTTGTGATTATTGAACCAACGTTGCATACCAGGAATGAATCCCACTTGATCATGGTTTATGATCTTTTTAATGTGACACTGAATTCGGTTTGCTAGTATTTTGTTGAGGAATTTTGCATCTATGTTCATTAGGGATATCAGCCTGAATTTTTCTTTTTTTGGTAATATCTTTGTCTGACTTTGGGATCAGAGAAATAGTGGCCTCATAAAATGTGCTTGGGAGCCTTCATTCCTTC
>NW_017732306.1:162366-177910 GCF_001890085.2 Hipposideros armiger | reverse complement strand
TTTTATGATTTCTGTATCCTTCTTTATGTCCTCCTTAAGTTCCTGAAACATTCTTATCATCAGTGTTCTAAACTCTGTCCTGAAAGGTTGGATACCTCTGTTTCATTTAGTTGCATTTCTTGAAGTTTCTTCTTATGTTTTACTTGGGACATGTTTCTTTGTTTCTTCATTCTGGCTGTCACTCTGATTGCTTCAATGTATTAGATCACCTTCAAAGAAAAAAGAAAAAAAGAAAGAAAAAAGAGAAAAAGGGAAAAAAAGGAAAAAGAAAAAAAAGGTGGAGGACTCTCTGCCAGCTAATATCTGCAGACCTCTTGCTCAGCAATAGATAGATTCTGGGTGACTCAGCACCAGCTGTTGGGGGAAGGGCTCCGTGCATAATGCGCCGACCTCCCTCTAGACTTGAAGTAAGCTTCCCACAATTAGTTGCTGTGTGCTCTGCACCTGTGCTCACCAACCAAAATCCTCACAGGTTGTTGCGGGCTCTATGCTGCTGCAAAAAACCCTCTGAGCCTGTAGAGGTAGGAGCCAGGGACCAGGGGCTCAGGTGCCCCTGACAACACAACTCTAGGTGGGCGGGGCAGGCCTCCACTGCACACAGGATGTGGCCAGTGGCCCCCCACCAACTCAGAGCAGCATGCACTCCTGCATCGGCAACCAGCCCACACAAACTCACCAGGAAAGCCCCAGCTGAATCATACAGGTGCACCGCTCACGGCCCTACACTCCCAGGAAAACTCCCAGTCTCAGCTTGTCCCAATCACCCACTCGCAGATCAGGCCAAGCAGCCCGACAGCCAATTGCCAGCCAGCCAACTCTGCATGCGCAGTGCAGAAATTGGAAACCTAAGGTGAGTTGCACACTCCCGGGTCTCAATGAGCAGTCTGTTGGAGTCAGAGCGCATTTCCCAGGCTACGCACCACAAGCAGTGCGGAGGGTGGGGATCCCAGGCCGCATGCGCACGCATGCACACAGGCACACATGTACTCTTACGCCAATTCCAGCAGACCAATCTGGGACCTCAGCCGCTGTGGGAGGGCCCAGCCCTGAAAAAATGGCGCCCTCCTGTGCAGTATATAAGTGCAAGCTCCACACCAGGGGAACAATGGTCCCCAAACCTCTAGCTCTTGTGTCAACAGCACTCAGTTCAGTCCTTCCTGCAGGCTCCTGGGCCCCGCTCACAAAGCTACTCCCTGCACCAGGAACCAAGTGAGTGCAGCAAGTCGGTTTGCCAGCTCCACTGGTTCTCCAGCTGCCCTCAGCCTCACCGAGTTGAGCAAAGAGAGTCTTCACTAATTTCTACTTCCAGCTATCATAGAACTCCTCTTCCCAGCAAAGTAACTCTGGGCTGGTGAGCGTCATGTGGGGCTGGAGGGTCTCTCCCCAAACCGGAGAATCCTCCCCACCACTGAGGTGTCCCAATGGGGTTCGCCCTCTCTCATCTCTGCCCCTCCTACCAGACTCGACGTGACCTCCTCCTTAAGTCCTTCGTTTAGAGGTTCTGTTTATCTAGTGTTCAGGGAACTTCCAAGGTTGAATATCTTATAAATTATTTGTAATTTTGGTGTGATCCTGGGAGGCAGTCAGCACAGCGTATATCTATTCCACCATCTTACCAGAAGTCTGTGTACAGTCTTCTGACCATCATCAAAATCAATGATTACTTCTGTCCTAAAAAGCCAGAACTTTTTACCCAATCCCGTGCACAAGCACACACTGACCTAATCTCTGTCTCTGTAGCTTTGCCACTTCTATAATTTTATATATATATGGAATTATGCAGTATGCGGTATTCTGTGTTTTACTTGGCATAGTATATTTGTGTGTATCAACGTTTTATTTTTTCATTGCTCAATAGTTTTTTATACTATATATATCGTGATTTGTTAATCTTGCCAGTTGATCAATATTTACAATGTTTCCAGTTTTTGTCCATCATGAATAATGCTGCTATACATAATTCATGTACAAGTCTGTGTGAACTGGTGTATTGATTTCTCTGGAATAAATCCTCATAGTAGGATAGCTGGTTTATATGATAAGTGTATGTTTAACTTTACATGACACTTCAAAATTTATTTTTTTCATTAAATTTATAGGGGTGATATTAGTTAAAATATTATATAGGTTTCAAATGTACATTTCTATATTATATAATCTATATATTGCATTGTATATCACCACCCAAAGTCAAATCTCCTTCCATCACCACATATATGACCCTCTTTACTCTCTTCTACCTCCCCACACCCTTTATGCTCTGGTAAACACTAAACTGTTGTCTATGTCTATGAGTTTTTCTTTCTTGGTTTGTCTAGTTACTTTGTTGCTTTTAGTTTTATATCCCACATATAGGTAAGTGAAGTCATATTGTTCTCGACTTTTTCTGTCTGACTTATTTCACTTAGCACGATAATCTCAAGATCCATCCATGCTGTGAGAAATGGCAATATTTTATCTTTTCTTGTGGCAGAGTAATATTACATTGTACATATGTAGCACATCTTCTTTATCCAATCATCTATCAAAGGACACTTTGGTTGTTTACACGCCTTGGCCACCATGAATAAAGCTGCAATGAACATAGATGTACATGTATCTTTATGGATAAGTGTTTTCAGATATTTTTGGTAGATACTCAGCAGAAGAATTGCTGGGTCATATGGCAATTCTATTCTAAATTTTTTAAGGAACCTCCACACTGCCTTCCATAGTGGCTGTATCAATTTACATTCCCACCAGCAGTGTATGAGTATTTCTTTTTCTCCACAACCTCTCCAACACTTGTTATCACTTGTCTTGTTGATAATAGCTAATCTCACAGGTGTAAGGCAGCATCTATTTGTGGTTTTGATTTTTGAATTTCTCTAATACCTAGTGAATTTGCACATTTTTTTATATATGTGTTGTCCTTTTGTATGTCTTCTTGGGAGAAGTGTCTGTTCAGGTCCTCTGCCATTTTTAAAGTGGACTGTTGTTGTTGTTGTTGAGTTGTATGAGTTCTTTATATATTTTGGACATTAGCCTCTTATTGGTGGTGTTGTTTGCAAATATCTTCTCCCATTTAGTTGGCTGCTTCTTTGTTTTGTTGATGGTTTCTTTTGCTGTACAGAACCTTTTTAGTTTGATGTAGTCCCATTTATTTATTTTTGCTTTCAATTCCCTTACCTTTGAGATCAAATTCATAAAATGCTCTCTAAGCCCAAGGCCCATAAGTTTAGAACCTATGTTCTTTTTTTCCTATGCAATCTATTGTTTCAGGTCTTATATTTAGGTCTTCAATCCATTTTGAGTTAATTTTGGTGCAGCAGTCTAGTTTCATTCTTTTGCATAAGACTTTCCAATTTTCCCAGCACCATTTATTTAAGAGGCTTTCTTTTCTCCATTTTATATTTTTGGTTTCTTCATCAAAAATTATTTGCCCACATATATGTGGGTTTATTTCTGTGTTCTCAATTCTATTCCATTGGTATGTGTGTCTTTTTTTTTTTTTGCCAGTATCATACTGTTTTGATTATTGTCACTTTGTAGTATAATTTGAAGTCAGGGAGTGTGATACCTCTGCCTTTGTTCTTTTTTTCTCAGGATTGCATTGGCTATTTGGGGTATTTTGTGATTCTATACAAATCTGATTTTGTTGTTGTTGTTGTTATTCTATTTCCTTTAAAAAATACCATTGGGATTTTGATGGGGATTGAGTTAAATCTGTATATTACTATGGGTTATATGGTCATTTTAACTATGTTGATTCTTCCAATTCATGAACACAGAATATCTGTCCATTTTTTTGTCTTCTTCAATTTCTTTTAATAATGTCTTATAGTTTTCACATCCTTTCTTATGTTTATTCCTAGGTATTTTATATTTTGGGGGGGTATTTTATACTTTTTGTTGCAGTTACAAAAGGAATTGCTTTTGTCATTTCTTTTTCTGAAATTTTGTTGTTAGTATATAGGAGTATAATGGATTTTTGTACATTGATTTTGTAATCTGCAACTTTACTGTATTTGTTTTTTGTTTGGAATAGTTTTTTTAATGGAGTCTTTAGGGTTTTCGTAATAGAGAATTATGTCATCTGCAAAAAGTGACAATTTGACTTCTTCATTCCCAATTCAGATGCCTTTTATTTCTTTCTCTTGCTGATTGCTCTTGGTAGGATTTCCAGTACCATGTTGAATAACAATGGTGAGAAGGTTCATCCTTGTGTTTCTGATCTTAGAGGAAAAGCTTTCAGTTTTTCACCATTAAGCATGATATTAGCTGAGAGAGCCATATATAGCCTTTATTAAGTTGAGGTACTTTTCTTCTATACCCATTTTATTAAGCATTTTGATGATAAATAGATGTTCTATCATGTCAAATACTTTTTCTGCATCTATTGATATTATATAATTTTTATTCTTCATTATGTGGTGTATCACATTAGTCGATTTGCATGTTGAACCATCCTTGTGCCCTTGGAACGAACCCCACTTAGATGTGATATATAATCTTTTTAATGTATTATATTCAATTTGCTAGTATTTTGTTTAGGATTTTTGGATGTGTATTCACCAGAGATTATGGTCTGTAGTTTTCTTTATTTTGTGCCATCATTAACAACTTTTGGTATCAGGGTAATATCAGTCACAAAGTAAATTACAAATTATTGTCTCTTCTTCAAGTTTTTGGAAGAGTTTGAGAAGGATAGGTATTAAGTCATCTTTGAACATTTGGTAGAATTCACTAATGAAGCCATCTGGTCTTGGATTTTTGCTTTTGGGGAGGTTTTCAATGATTGTTTCAATTTCCTTGCTGTTGATTTGTCTATTTTTATTTTCCAGATCTTAGTGATTCAGTCTAGGTAAATTATATATTTCTAAGAACTTGTCCATTTCTTCTAGGTTATTGAATTTGATGGGGTATAGTCTTTCATAGTATTCTTGTATTTCTGTGGTATTAATCGTAACTTCTTTCTGATTTTGTTTGTGTCTTTTCTCTGCCAATTTTATTAATCTTTTCAAAGAAATAGATTGTTTTTGCATTACTTTTTTTCTATTGTCTTTTTGTTCTTTAGTTCATTTAATTCTGCTCTAATTTTTATTACTTCCTTCCTTCTGCTGACTTTGGGTTTCATTTGTTCTTTTTCTAGTTTTAAGGTGTAAGATTAGGTTGTTTATTTGGGATTTTTTCTTCTTTCTTGAGATAGGCCTATAATGATATAAATTATCCTCTTATTACCTCATTGGCTGCATCCCCCAAATTTTGATAAGTTGTATTTGCATTTTCATTTGTTTCTATGTAACTTTGATCTCTCCTTTAATTTCTTCTTTGACTCAGTTATTCCTTACTAACATATTGTTTATTTTCCACATATTTGTGGTTTTCCCCACTTTATTTTTTGCAGTTGATTTCCAATTTCAAAGCATTGTGATCAGAGAATATGCTTAGTATCATTTCAGTCTTTTTAAATTTGTTGAGGCTAGTTTTGTGTTCCAATATAGGGTCTATCCTCGAGAATGTTCTATGTACACTAGAAATGAATGTATAATCTGGTGTTCTGGAATGAAAGGGTCTGTAAGTGGTCGATTATGTCCATTTGTTCTAATGTGTCATAGAAAGCTGATATTTCCTTATTGATTTTCTGTTTGGATGATATATCTATAGCTGTCAATGGGGTATTTAGGTCCCCTACTATAATTGTGTTTTTGTCAGTTTCTCCCTTTAGTTATGTTGGTAGTTGCTTTATATATTTTGGTGCTTCCTGACTGGGAACATATGAGTATATATTGATAAGTGTTCTGTCTTCTTGTTATATTGTCCCCTTTATCATTATGAAATGTCCATCTTTGTCTCTTGTTACCTTTTTTATCTTGAAGTTTATTTCATCAGATATAAGTATGGCTAGACTCAGTTTTCTCTGGATGCCATTTTCTTGGAGTATTGTTTTCCATCCTAGCACTTTGAGTCTATATTTGTCCTTGCAGCTGAGATGTGCCATTTGAAGGCAAAATACAGCTGGTGTTTGTTTTTTGATCCAATCTGCTACTCTGTGCCTTTTTATTGGTGAGCTCAGTTCATTTACAGTTAGGGTAAGTATTGATATATGAGGATTTTCTGTAGCCATTTTATCTTTTGTTTTCTGGTAGCTTGGTGTCTCCATTATTTCTTTGCCTTTGTGTTTCTGGCTGTTATTTTAGTTTGGTGGTTTTCTATAATTTTTCCCTCTGTTTTTTTTTGTTTTTATATATTTATGTGTTTCAGTTCTGGATTTTTTTGGTGTGGTTACCATTAAGTTTATAAAAAAGAAAGTTTCATATATACTGTAGTCCTTTTTCTTTAGCATGCATCTTTCCTCCATTCCCCTTTGCAAATTCAGCTCTATACCTTTTCCTGTTTATGTTTTTATTGTCACAAATTATCCCTATTTATGCTGTGAGTTTATTTCTGAGTTGCTGTAGCAATTGTCTTCTTCTCTTTTTCTTTTTTATGTTTTTACCTCCTTTAACCTTTATGTTATATTTAAATGTACAGTGCCCTATTCTAAATAAAGGTTGCCATCTCCTGCTTCTGCCTGTCTGTTAGTCATTTTATTCATAGTTTTGTATCATGTTGCATTTTTGTTTCAGGTAGAATAACCCCCTTCAGTATTTCCTGTAATGCAGGCCTTGTGGTGGAAAATTCCTTCTACTTCTGTCTCTGGAAAGGTGTTTACTACTCCTTCATATCTAAAGGGTAACTTTGCTGGATATATTATTCTTGGCTGATAATTTCTCTTTCAATAGATTGAATATTTGATTTCACTCCCTTCTGGCTTGTAGAGTTTCTGTTGATAATCTGATAATAATCTAATGGGCTTTTCTTTATAGGTTACCATTTCCTTTTCCCTGTCTGCCGTGAGAATTGTTTATTTGTCATTAATTTTGGACAGTTTCAATATAATGTGCCTTGCAGAAGGCCTTTTTGACTGAGATAATTAGGCGTTCTGCTTGCTTCTTGGATTCAAGGATCTTGTTACTTTCATAGGTTTGGGAAGTTTTCATCAACTATTTGTTTGAATAGACTCTTTGTTTCCTTTCCCTCTCTTCTACTTCTGGTATACCCAATATTATTATATTGCTCTTTCTGGTGGAGTCAGATAGTTCTTGAAGAGTTCTTTTATTTCTTTTAACTCTCAAGTTTCTTTCTCTCTTCTTCCGTCTGTCTCATTTCTGAATTTGTCTCTTTGATATCACTAATTCTTCTCTCCACCTGGTCAGCTCTATTTCCCAAGATTGTTATTTCATTCTTCATCTCTTTTTTTGAGTTTATCATCTCCAGAATTTCTATTTAATTCTTTTTGAAAATCTCAATCTTTTCGGTAAAGTATTCATTTTGTTCTTTGATTTTATTTGTGAGTTCATTAAACTGCCTATATGAGTTTCCTTGCATCTTGTTGAGGTTTTTTTCAGAACTGTAATCTTGAATTCTCTGTCATTTAAGTCACATATTTCCATGTCTTTAAGATCATTTTCTGGAGATTTTGCATTTTCTTTCTGTGTTGCCTTGTTTCCTTGGTTGTTCATGGAATTGGATGGATTATTTCCCCTCCTAGGCATTTTGATACAAAGAGGTCTTTCTTTTGTTTTCCAGTAGGTGTTGCTGGAGCATTTTATTTTCTCTTGCCCAGTTCTTGTTTCTGGCAGTGGAAGATTCCTTGTGGAGGTGGACATCTCCTCTCTGACTAGGTGGCCTTGGTCTCAGGGCACCACCCTTGTGAGAGAATGTGGTGGGAGATGGGGTCCTGAACCCCTGTAATCAGTGCTATCCCTGCAGCCAGATTCAGTGCTGTGCTGCCTGAGTTGTCCTAGGTACCTCCGCTGGGACCAGATGCAAAAGATGGAGGCAGGGTGGGTTGGGAGTGGCCACTGTTGTGTTTGTGGCTTTGTTCTCTGAGTAATGGTGACTCTGAGTCCACAGTGGCCTCACCTCTATATCTCCACTCTTGTCACTGGAATAAGCTGCAATGTGTGTCTGTCACTTAGGAATTGTTTCTCCAGTTCTTAGGGATGTAGATATTCTGCTCTGTTACCCAACAGTCACTGCTACAGTTTCTTCTGAGGACTGCTGGTAGCTCTGGGAAGGTGGAGTGAGGCAGCCAGCTCTGTGGCTTTGTTTTCTGCTTGACAATGAGGTCTGCTAGAACATAGCTGTTCCACTCCTGTATTCAGTCTCTGCCCTGAGGTCTGTACCCCAATTTTTGGATTCCGCCATATTATAGGCTGATCACTCAGGCAGTATTGCTGGGGCCCCAGAGAATGTACCTGCAGCCAGAATCCTCCCCTCTCCCAGGACCTTCAGTTAGCTCTGAGTTGCATTTACAGCACCCCTCTTGGCCTTCTCCATTCCCTTTTCTCCTGTTCCTCCCAATTCACCCACCTTCAGAGGTTTCCATGAGTGGATCTCTCAGATATGTTTGTCTGTGAAGTAAGGAAACCTTTGTTGTTCAGCTTGTTGTAACTTCAGAGGGAGAGATCAAGGGGGAATCCCTCATGCCACCATGTTTCAGATGTCACCCAAAATTGTTTCCAAAGATGGCTGCACCATTCTGCATCACCATCTGTATAAGAGTTCAAAGTACTTCGCATCCTTCTATCCTCTCAATCCTTTCAATATTGCCACTTTAAAATTTTTGGTCATTCAAGTGACCTGGTGGTAATGTTTCATTGTGGTTTTTAATTTGCAGTGCCCTGATTACTAATGGCATTGAGCAACGTTTTATGGTTTTATTGGCTCTTCATATATTGTCTTTTGTAAGGTGTCTATTAAAATTTTGGCCTATTTTTTAATGGGTGGGTTTCTTACTTACTATTAAGTTGCAAGGCTTTCCTTTAAACTCTGGGCCCTTGCCCTTTGTCTGATAGGTGTTACACAAATATTTCCTCTCATTCTGTAAATCATCTTTTCATTTTTTAAAAAGACTTTATTGGAGACTTGGGGAAGGGAAACAGTATTGAGGAATTGGGGAAGGGGAACAGCCAAGTTGTTGTCTTTCAATCTTAGTTGTGGAGGGTGCAGCTAGCTCAGCTCCAAGTTTAGTCGCCGTCTGGCCGTTTGTCGGCAGCTCGCTGCCACTCAGCTCAAGGTACCATGTTCACTCTTAGTTGTGGGGGGACACAGCCCACCGTCCCATATGAGTGTTAAACTGGTAACCTTGCTGCTAAAAGCACATGCTCTCTCCAGCTCAGTGGCAGCACAGCTCAGGCGCAGCTAACTGACCCATGTGGGCATCAAACTGGGACCCTGTTGTTCAGAGCTCGCGCTCTTAACCAACCGAGCACTCAACTGGCCCATCTTTTCATTTTTTATAAAGTCAATTTTATTATGTTTTTCTGATATGGTTTGAGGGTTTTGTGTCCTCTTTAAGAAATCCTCATCTAACCCTTTGTCACATCCTATGTTTTCTTGTAGGAAATTTAGAACATTTAAAAATGTTAGCTCCTACATTTATCATCTATGTTTTATTTTATAACGTGTGTGTGTGTGTGTGTGTGTGTGTTTGTGTGTGTTGTGAGGCAATGGTTGAGGTTAATTTTTTTCCCCAAACTGATATTCAGTTGTTACAGCAACTATTCTTTGAAATTACTTTACTTTCCCATTGAATTACCTTGGAAACTTTGCCAAAAATTAATTGACTATATATGTTTGCATTTGTTTTTGGACACTCCAGTCTGTTCCATTGATATATATATATATATATATATATATATATATATATATATATATATATATATATTCTTATTCCCATACCACACTCTTTTGATTATTTTACTTTAATTATAATTCTTGAAAACAAATAGTGTATGTAAGTCCTCCAAACTTGTTCTTCTTTTTCAATTTGTTTTGGCTGTTCTAGGTCATGTTCATAGGTTCTGAGAATTATACTACCAATAGTTTCTAATATTTATTCATCCTTTTGTTCTTTGGTTCTGAAGCATGGGCAATATGTCCTGTTAAAAGACTACATTACTAGTTAACGTTCCTTTTAGATAAATACAGTCATGTGACAAATTTTTGGGCAATCAGATGCAAGCATAGAGCTCCCAAGAAAGCTGTTCAAAGGTTGGGGGACGGGCAAGTACTCTTTTGCTTTTCCTTTACTTTTTCCCCCTTTTACTTGTTTGCAATGTAGGAGCAATGACTAGAACTTTAACACATCCTTAAACTATGTGGTGGCTTCGAAGATGTAAGCCAGCATTGAAGAGTAGAAAAGTAAGAGGTAGAAGTCTTTCATTATTTGTTGTTTCCCTTTTTAATCCATAGATTCACCATACCAGAACTTTTGAGTTCCTTTATGTAAGGAAAATATAAACTTCTATCTTGCTTAATTTACTGGTATTTTGTGTTGTCCTGTTGTGTGTAACCAAACCCATTCTTAACTGACACAGATTTTATGATATATATTTTTTCTAGTTACCCATTTTAAAAAAAGGAGTTTTATCCTTGCCTATTCCCAATATAGTGTAGATCAATTGTTCTCTGCTCTTTTGGGGTTCATTTCCTTATTAATGGGAGCTATTTTGAACTTCTGCATTAAAATAAGAGGAGTTCCAGATAATAATGGCTTATACTATCTTTAGTGTACTTTTTGTTTATCTACCCAGCACCCATTCCTCCACCTATTTCAAATAGTTCCAGATCCTCCCCAATCAGCTCATATACTTAAGAGAAAACTGATCCCTACCTCCAGGGTGGTCCTTTTGGCTTATGTCAATTAACATATTCTATTGTCCTCATCAAAAATAGCCATTCACCAGTTCCTGCAGCTACTCTATGACTACCAAAACTTCAAAAGACCTAGTAAAGATATGACATCATTAAGCAGTTGAATCAAGAAATCCTATACCCTACATCACAATTGGACTTTCAGACACATGAGCCAATAAGTCCTTACTATTAATTAATCTAGTATAAATGAATCATTTGCACTATAAAGACACCTGATTGATAAACAATAAGTTCATTCATTAAACTCTTTAAGGAAGTAGAGAAAGAGCTGGGATTGTAGGCACTTGGAGGTCAAGGAGGTTTGTCTCTCAGTGCTTTCTCTTGGTATTTGTAAAAATCCATTCCCTAACATTCAGGGTTTCTATATTGGGAATGAAGAGTAGTAGAATATGCCACTTTAAAATATACCACTTTTTTTTTAAAGATTTTTTTTTATTGGGGAATTGGGGAAGAGAACAGTTTTGGGGAATTGGGGAAGAGAACTTTGTGATTTTCCAGGACTCATCAGCTCCAAGTCAAGTTGTGTCCTTCAATCTTAGTTGTGGAGGGCTCAAAGCTCAGCTCCAAGTCCAGTCGCCACGTTGAATCTAGTTGCAGGGGGATGCAGCCCACCATCCTATGCATGAGTCAAACTGGCAACCTTGTTGTTAAGAACACACGCTCTCACCAGCTGAGCCATTTGGCTTCCCATTGGCAGCTCAGTGGCAGCTTAGCTTGGGTGCAGCTCACTGGCTCATGTGGGAATCGAGCTGGCAACCCTGCTGCTCAGAGTTTATGCTCTTGCCACCCAGCCGGCCCAAAATATGCCACTTTGGCATAGGGATTACTTCTAGCTGAAGACAATTGAGAAGACACAGATACAAGAAAAGCTTCCTGCTCTCCCCCTATTTGCCTAAGAGCAGGTCAGAAATTTTAGAGATGTGCCTTCTCCCCTCTCTGTCAAGAAGGAGAAAAGTTAATCTCTGGAGATAATTTTTGAACACTTCAGCCTGGAGATGGCACCAAAGATATCTACATAACAAATTTTACTAACTGGACTTTATCTAACATTAGTTTACCTTCCCACAGTTTGCTGACCTTGAAAGCCTAAAACTGTTTTCCTTTGTCCTATTGTTTCTCCACCAATTTATTCTTTGTTAATGATGCTATATAAACCAGAATTCTAAGCCACCTCCTTAAAGCACTTATTTTTCCCTGGGTGTCTCCCATGTGTACATGTATAGATGTTAATAAATTTCTATGTTTTTCTCTTGTGAATTTGTCTTTTATCACAGGAACTTTTATCCAAGAACTCAAAAGAGTAGAGGAAAAAATAGTTTTCTTCCCCTACTAGAGTATACCCCTAAGGAATTGGAATAATCTCCTCAAATTTGACTTTTTATCCCCATTTTTATGGTGGATTAACTACTTTGATGTGAAGTTACTTTATTTTATTTGCATTTTTTTCAAATCTCTTTTAATGTCTGGCTTAATAGAAGACTTCTGGATTTTCGTAGCTACTTCTGCATCAACTCTGGCAATATCACATGTCATGTAGCCTCTGGAAAACTGAAGTTGTTTTAAATAGATGGTCTTCAGATCAGGAGATTTAGTTTGAGGTATTTACATGCATATTTTCTGTCTTAATTTGTTCAAAATGAAACTCAACTGCCAATAATGACTCCAAGGAGATTTTAAAAATTATCTCTCTCAAATTTCATCTCTTGTTTCTGGCACTTTCTTCCAGATTAGGAGGATGTTATGCACATGTCAAAAGGTATGCATGATGGTTTCAGACAGCCAAGTTAGAAAGGAGCAAACAAATGGAAGGATATCCACTTTTTGCTCCAACCTTTTATTATAAAATAAAAAAGTGTTCATCTGTTTTGTTCCTAGTTCTTATCCCTGTCCTGCCAAATTTTGGGGACATTCAGTGTTCAATACTTCCTTAACTTACTTCAGACTGCCCTGCACTGTTCTCTCATGAATGGAAGTTGTGTGGAGGAATAGGTTGAGAATGATTTTACCAGTAAGTCTACATAGATACATAAAGGGAGATAGATTAATTTTAGATTAACTTGGGTTTTAACATATATATTCTATAATAATAACATAATTACAACCATTAATTTGTCACTAAATTTTTATTTGCATTATGTTATTTAAAACTATTAATATGTACAAGGGGAGTAATATTAATCCATCTTCTGGATGAGGAAACAAATACTCTGAAAGGTTAAGAGATTTTCTTAAGGTTAATCAATTATTAAGTGATGATGCTGGGATTTGACTTATGTCTGACTTCCAAATTTATTCATTTTCTGCTTTTCCATGTTGCCTGTAACTTATGATAATTATTATTTTAAAATCCATCTTGTTGCAATGCACAGAGAAATTGCCTGAAAGGAATGGATTAGCCATGTCATGTTCTTACACTTTGTAGGTATTTATTACTATCACTAGGAACTGTCTAAATGGAATTAAGTATAACTAGAAGAGCCTGCTCAGAGAGTGAGGAACATTTTAGAACTGAATTTACATGTGTAGAATAGTCCAATGTTGGATTCTTTTTTGTGAGCAGCACATCCAAGATGGCAGAGCAGATAAATACTGTGCATGCTTCCTTCCATGAACACATTACAATTACAACTAAATTATGGAACAGTCAACCTGGGGAACCATATAAAGCCTAGTTGAGTAGAAGTTTTATAACTAAGAATATAAAGTGAAGCCATGCCAAAAGTTGTAAGATGGGTGAAGATGTGAAACAGTCTGGCTGCAAACCTTCATGTGATAATTGATAATTGATAATCAAGAGGGATAGCTCACAGTAGAGGTTCCTTCCAGAGGAGTGAGGGACCTCAGCCCCACACCAGGCTCCCAAGCCCAGAGTACTGGTGCTGGAAAGAACCCCCCTTCCCACAATATCTGGCTGTGAAAAACAGTGAAGATTCCAACCATCAGGGTGGGACAGAAGGCTGTGGGAAACACAGATGTCCTCTTAAAGGGCTTCTGTACAGATGCACTCACTTGAAGGCACTCACCCTGGGCTCCAGTGGAGGGGTGGTGACATGGGAGGGGGGCATTGGAGGCGTATGGGGGGCAGATTGAGGTGTACGGCTGCAGTGAGATGGCTGGAAGACAGTTACCATTTTCCCTGTGTTGATTCCTTCTCATATGCAGCAAGCAGGCGGGTGCCAACTCTGCAATGCTGGAGGAGGATTTTTGGCGAGCAGCCTGCCTCATCCACTTTGCACTCTTTCTTGGAAACCTATCTGAGTCTGTGGGCCCCAGGTGGGTGGTGACTGGCCTCAGTGTTCTCTGAGACTTTTGCCGAGTAGCTCCAGGCTCAACACTTGCACCAAATCAGAATCTGCATTAACCTGGTGACCACAATTCTTTCCACTCTAGTGACTCCCTGAGACCCTCTCTCACCCAACTTGCATACCACACAAGGCTTTACCAGTGGCTGAACTTGAAAGAAGCTGGCAGGTTGCAGCAGGCCTCAGGATGTCCTGGCTTTTTGCAGGGCTACATCAGGCCCACTACTGGTGGCAGCCATCCTTGGTTTGCAGTGTGGCCACTCCCACACATCTCCAACTTTAGCACAGACAGTGAACAATAGTGGATCACTTTGTATCTCCTACCAGGTAGTCCCTAGCTGATCACAGGCAGTGGCTGACCTGGGCCTGTACCAAAGCCCTTCCCAAGAGACCTCAGAACAATATACTAAAATGTTGGCTTCAGATCACAGCGGAGCACCACCCAATTAGCCCAAGAAGCACAAAAAAGGGCAGGCTCAACAGACAAAAGCCCAGTGGGGCAAATCCTACTCAATGGCACAGCAGCCCGTAGGCTGTGGACATGGCCAAACCCCACAGCTAATCAGCATGAGGGTCAATCCCATCTATTGATGTGCCATTAGTAATCAAGGCTCAACTATAACAGAAGGGCATACAAAATCATACACGGGACATTCCTAGAGCACCTGGAGCAGGTGACCAGGGAGACTGTCACTGGGCCCCACAGGACACCTACTACATAAGGTCACCTGGCCAAGACTGGGAGGCATAGCAGCTCTACCTAATACGTAGAAACAAACACAGAGAAGCAGCCAAAATGAGGAAGCAAAGACATGTGTCTCAAGTCAAAGAATAGGAGAAAACTCCACAAAAAGAACTAAACAAAATGGGGGGAAGCAACCTACCAGAGACAGAGTTCAAAACAATGATTATAAGAATGCTCAAGGAATTTAGTGAGAACTTCAACAAAGAGATAACAAGTGTAAAATAAGGACATAAAAACCATAAAATAGAAATAGTCAGGAGTGAAAAATACAATAACTGAAATGAAGAATGCATTAGAATGAATCACCAGCAGACTAGACAAAGCAGAGAATCGAATTAGCAATTTGGAAGACAGGGTAGCATCAAGCACCCAATTGGAATGGTAAAAAGAAAAAAAGAATTTAAAAAAGTGATCATAGTTTAAGAGATCTGTGAGAAAACATCAAGTGTAACAACATTTGAATCATAGAAATACCAGAAGGAGAAGAGAGTAAGCAAGGGCTTGAGGACCTATTTAAAAAAATAATGACTGATTAGTTGGGAGGGGGTGGGGATGAAGGAGAGGGGAAGGGATGAGACAATACAAATTGGTAATTGCAATATGGCCTCAGGGATAGAAAAAGACAGTCCAAGGAATATAATCAATAATGTTGTAAATATTTCTTAGGGGGCCAGATGGACCCAGGTCCTGTTGGGGAGTCCACTTCATAGTCGATGTAGAGGCCTGACCACCGCATTGTATTTCTGAAGCT
>NW_017732306.1:147211-162186 GCF_001890085.2 Hipposideros armiger | reverse complement strand
AAAAAAAATTAAAAAAAAATAATGACTGAAAATTTCCTAACTTGGCAAAGGAAATAGACATATAAGCCCAGGAAGTTCAGAGTCCCAAACAAGATGAAACCAAACAAGTTCACACCAAAACATGTTATAATTAAATGGCAAAGTTTAAAGACAAAGAGAGAATCCTAAAAGCAGCAAGAGAAAGGCAACTAGTAACTTGTAAGGGAGCTCCCATAAGATTGTCAGCTGATTTCTCAAGAGGAACTTTGTAGGCCAGAAGGGATTGGCATGAAATGTTAAACATAATGAAAAGCAAGGACCTACAACTAAGGGTACTCTACCCATTAAGGCTATCATTTAATATTGAAGGTCAGATAAAGAGCTTCTCAAACAAGAGAAAGCTAAAGGAGTTCATCACAAGCAAACAAGTGTTAGAAGGAATGTTACAAGGACTTCATTAAGATGAAAAAAAAATCAAAATTGTGAATAATAAAATGGCAATAGCTACATATATCAACAATTATTTTCAATGTAATTGGATTAAACGCTTCAATCAAAATATATAGGAGGGCTGAATAGATAAGAAAAGAAAACCCTTACATATGCTGCCTATAAGAGATTGAAAGACACACACAGATGGAAAATAATGGGATGGAAAAAGATGTTTTATGAAAATGAAAACAACAACAACAATGACAAAAAGCTGGGGTAGCAATACTTATACCAGACAAAATAGACTTTAAAACAAAGGCTATAATAAGAGACAAAGAAGGGCCCAGTAATTCCACTTCTGCATACTTATCCGAAGAAACCCAAAATTCTACTTTAAGGGGTCATGTGCATCCGTATGTTCATTGCAGCATTGTTTACAATGGCCAAGATGTGGGGGCAGCCTGGGGTCCATTGATGGATGAATAGATAAAGGGGGAAAGGGGTAGTACATATATACAATAAAATATTGTTTGGCCATGGAAGGGAATTGGTTCTTGCCATCTATGGCAGCATGGATGGACCTGGAAGGTATTATGCTGAGTGCAGTGTCAGATAGAGAAAGACAGATAAAATGTGATTTTGCTTATATGTAGAATCTAAAGAGCAAAATAAACAAAATGAAACAAACTCAGATACAGAAAACATTTTGATGGTTGCCAGATGAGAGGGGATTTGGGAGTGTGGGTGAAAAAATGTGAAGGGATTAAGAAGTACAAACTGGTTATTACAAAGTAGTTATGGGGATGTAGAGTATACCATAAGGAATATTGTCAATAATATTGTAATGACTCTGTATGGTGTCAAATGGGTACTAGATTTGTTGGGATGATAGATGGGAGGGGGTTTGGGGCCAGGGTGAAAAACATGAAGGGATTAATAAGTACAAATTTGTAGTTACAAAATAGTCATGGGGATATAAAGTAAAGCATAGGGAATATAGTCAATGATGTAGTCATAAATATGTATATTGCCAGATGGGTACCAGACTAGTCAGGAGGGTCAAATCTTCACTTATATGAATGTGTAACCACTATGCTGTAATATAAAATAATATTGAATCTCAACAGTAATTGAAAAATTTGAAAAAGGGGGAAAAGGTGAAAGCTTATAAGGGGTGCAAATTCCCAGGTATAAAACAATTAATTCAGGGGGATGTCATATGCAGTTTAGGGAATATAGTCAATAATGTTGTGATAGCATAGTATGGTGTCAGATGGTTGCTGGACTTATGGTGATCACTTCTTTAGATATATAAATGTTGAATAACTATGATTTATTCCTAAAATTAATATAATATTGTACATTAGCTATATTATTAATAAAAATATTTTTAAAAGTAAAATGAAGATTTTTTTAAGAGAAAAAGAAAAGAATAGTCCAAGGTTGAACATGAAAGCAATTTGGGAAGTTACTTTCTCTAGAGACGTTAAGCAATGGGATGCTTTCCCATCTGCCTTAATAAATTGTCATAATATTTCTTTGGAGATAATGTTTGAAGCTATCGGCATCTCATATCATTTTCTATCAATTTGGATCAGAGTAACATTTTAATTTTTTTTTTCTAAAGAACTTTTTTATTGATGAAATCTCTAAGTCAGAGAGAACTTGATTCAAATTCAGGTTCTCCTAATGACTTATGGAGATAGGTAAGTCCATTATCATTTTAAGCCTGTAAAATGGAGAAAATAGATTTAACCACACATGATTACATTTGAGTATTTGATAAATAAAGGATCTGAGGTACCAGGCACTTAATAGGCTATAGTTGTTGCTATTGTTCCCACATTGTCTAATCTTTAAAAACTTCACTAGAGTTAATTAATTATGGCTAATAATTTGGTTCATAACATGGAGGGTTGAAATCTCCAGAAGAATGAAAAAGTTGTGGGTGGTCTCCTGTAAAATCTACTTTTTTGTGACTTCTTGCTGGAAATACTGAGTAGCAATCACATATCTAGGACATCGTAAAACAAGCAGATCAACTTAATTTTTCCTGTATCAGGTGCATTAATTGAATGGAAGCACATAAACCTAAACACAGATCCAGGGATTACAAAATGAGGCATTTTTTATTGAAGTGATTGGTAGCCTTTTTGGATGGGAAATGTTAAATGAAGAGGCAACCTAAGTCATTTTAATTTTTTATGTTTTTATTGTACCAGTGAAATCTCTGGTTCTCTCTAGCTTGGAAATGGTTCCAGGAATGCTGAAGGAAAAAAACTCATATGATAATGGAAGAGTCAACTCTTGCATTGTTAACTGAAAACATTACTCATGCTCCTCAAAGTGCTTCACTGTAAGTAAGTATTTTAATGTGGTGTCTTTTCAGCTGCAAGTATGCTGACTATATTGATGGTTTCTACTAATGTATAGTAAACAAACAGCTGGCAGATTGGCTATTTTTTTCACTTCTGATTCTTTGTCCTTATCTTTGCATTGACAGTTTCCTTAAATGTTTATCTTCTCATTTAGCAAATAAGTATTTAGCGCCAAATTCCAATACAATCCCTGACAATGAAAAGGTTCCCTCTACAGGACTCTGACAGACCTCAAAGATAAGGGCTGGAGCCCCACTGGCTCGGGGTATTGTACAGGTAACAAATCAGAAGGGGTTTACTTTGATCCATTTTAAATATTCACACCTGAGTTGGCCTTGGGGAGGATACCTAATTCCATTAATACCTCTGTGCTCTGCTCTCCTCATTAGTCAAACTGGGGTGATTATGCTAGTGCTATTTGCTTCACAAGCAATTTGTGGGAATCAAATGAGTTAATGCACTTGCAATTTCCATGAAAAGTTTTTGAAAGAGTAAGTCATTATTTTTCTGTTTCCACTTTTCACACTTGTTATCAACTACCCTGACGCTGTGGTCCTCATTACAGAAATATCTGTGAGTATGTGTTTTTACATGTGAGGAAGTGAGATTAAAGGGAAGTTATGGAGTGAGGGATACAAGATTTGGGACTTATAGTATTGCATTTGGACAAATAATAATACTTTGCCATAGAAGATTTGTTTTGCTTGCTTCCATTGTATTGGTTCTCATTATGAAGTTGGACAGATTTTTTTTCAATGTTTGGGAGAAAGTCAGTGGCCTTATAATTGTGGAAATCTTTATTGGCATGGGGCTACTCAAGGCAGCTCTCTGCAGTGGCTATGTCATCCTAACTTCATTCTTCCTGCTGGCTTCTTATTTTCCCTTCACTTCCAGCTCCTCATCTTTCCGATATCTAAGCAGGTCACTTTGGGAGTTGCATCTTTTGAGATCACTACAAACAACTTAATAAAATGGGAAAGACAGCCCAAAGGAAGAAGTGGTATTCTTATAATCATGACTTGCAGTTTCCTCCTTCGCTTTGGTTATGTATGGCATGGTCACACTGAGAGTGGGTGGCAGGTTCTGTGGATGGAAAAATATCAGGTAACTTATGTCAACTGATTCTTTTGTAAAAAAAAATAACAACTTATAGCGTTACTGAAGTATACTTGGCATACAACAAACTGTACTTATTTAAAACATACAATTTGGTGAGGTTTTTTTTTTAGATTTTATTGGGGAATTGGATAAGGGGAAGAGACAAGTTGCTGTCCTTTTGTTCTTCAGTTAGTTGTGGAGGATGTCACTTCACTGGCCCATGTCAGTATTATCATTGCACTCTTCCTAGGCAAGGCAGTCGCTCGCTGGCCATTGGACGGCCACCCATGGCGGCTCACTGCAGCTCACGAAAGCACACACCAGCTGCCAGCCGGTGACTCAGCTCATCTCCAGGTCGAGCTGTTGTTCATCATCTTAGCTGTAGAGGGCGCAGCATCACTGGCCCTCATTTGTGGAATCTGAACCAGGGCCCTGTTGCTCAGAGCTGGCATCCCAAGCCAACTCCTAACCAATGTGCCGCTTGGCCAGCCCAATTTGGTGAGTTTTTAATTGTGTGCATTCAGGAAAACTACGATAAAAAAATGAATATATCCACTCCCAACCCTCAACAATTTTTCTCATGCCCCTTGGTAGTCCCCAGGCTACTATAGATTTGCTTTCTGTCATTATAGATGTTTACATTTTCTAGAAATTCATACAGAACACATACATATTATATAAAATGCACTTTTTTTGCTCTGACTTCTTTCACTCAGCATAAGTATATTGGGATGCATCCATTCTGTAGCATGTATGAATTGTCTATTTTTATGGCTGTGTAGTATTCTATTGCATGGATATACAACAATTTGTTTATCCATTCACCTGTTGATAGACATTTTATTAGTTTGCTAGGGATGCCATAACAAAATGCCACAGACTGGGGGGCTTAAACAACAGAAATTTATTTTCTCACAGTCCTGGAGGCTAGACATCCGAGATCAAGGTGTGGTTTGGTTTCTCAGGAGGCCTCTCTCCTGGGCTTATAGATGGTTACCTTTTCACTGTGTTTTTCTTCTGTGCATGTGCATTTCTTTGTGTGTTCAAATCTCCTCTTGTAAGGATGGTAAGATTGTTTCTACCCTCATAGCCTCATTTTAACTTAATTACCTCTTTAAAGACCCTATCTCCAAGAATAACCACCTTCAGAGTTATTGGAAGTTAGGACCTAAACATGAATTTTGGAGAAACACAATTTATCCAATCACCGACATTAAGGTTGCTTCCAGTTTTGGGCTATTGCAAATAAACCTGCTATGAACATTTGTGTGTAAGTATTTCTGTGGATGTGCAGTTTCATTTCTCTTGAGTAAACACCTAGGAATAAAATTGCTGCATCATATGGCAGCTTATGTTTAATTTTTAAGAAACCACAAACATGTCTTTCCATTTTTCATTTCCATCAACACTGTATGAACATTTCAGTTGGTCCTTGTAATACCAAATTTAGCATTATCAGTGTTTTAAAATTTTACATACTCCAATAAAGGTGTAATAGTACCTCATTATTATTTTACTGTGAATTTCTATGATAGCTAATAATGTTGAGAAACTTTCTATGTGTTATACGTCTTTTTTATATCCTATTTGATGAAGTGTCTGTTCAAACCTTTTACCAGTTTTTTTTTTTAATTGGGTTGTTTCTTTTCATTCAGTTATATGTTCTTCATATATTCTAGATACAAGGCCTTGGTCAAATATATATTTTGTATATATTTTCACACAGTCTGTAGCTTGCCTTTTTATTTTCCCAACAGTATCTTTTGAAGAGAAAGCTTTTAAATTTTGATGAAATTTAATTTATAAGTTTTTTCTTTTATAATTCATACCTTAGTAAAGTTTTTTTCATGATTATTTTGCTTGGAGTTGATTGAGCTTCTTGATTCTGGAAGTATTGTTTTAGTTAAATTTGGAAAATTTTCAGTCATTTTCAAGTGTTTTTTTCTGCACTCCCTTTCTGGGGTTACCGTTACAGATGTATTATTCCTTTTAATTTTTCATCTTTTTTTCTCTCTCTCTGTTTCATTTTTGATAGTTTGTTTTGCTACATTTTCTAATTTCCTGCTCTTCTATTCTACAGTGTTTAACATGTTGATAATCCCATCAAGTATTTTTTTTCATTTAAGATATTATATTTTTCATCTCCAGATGTTCAATCTGTGTTTCTAGAAAATCTTTTATGTCTCTCCTTAATATGCTCATGTGCTCCCATGCCTTCTTTAATATGTAAAATATAGTGATAGTAGCTATTTAAATGTCCTTGTGTACTAATTTTATTATTTTATTGCTTTATCATTACTGAGTCTATTTTTATTGATTGATTATTTTCATTGTGGGTTGTTTTTTCTGTTTTTTAGCATGCCTGGTTAGGTTTTTTTTTAATGAATGCTCAATATTATGATTTTTTATTGTTGATTTCTAGAATTTTTGGTGTTCCTATAAATATGTATGAGATACTTTCTGGAACACATAGTTCCTTGGGAGCAGTTTGATTTTCTTAAAGCTTGCTCTTAAGCTTAGTTAGTAGATATCAGTATAGCCTTTAGGATAGGACTAATTTGGTCCTACTACTGAGACAATATCCTTCTAAGTATTCATCCTTTTGTCCTATGTATTGCAAGGTCTATTCCAGTCTGGCTGTTAGGAACAAACAGTATTCCTGGCCATGTGAGCTCCAGGAATCATTTCATTTGCCTTTTGCAATGCTTTTTTCCCCAGGTCTTAGGTAGTTTACTCGTGTACATGTAGTTTCAGGCAGGAGGTTAATTCTTGTCCCGGTTAATTCATCACTGTCAGAGTGGGAGTTTTGTTTTGTTTGGTCTTTTTAAAAATGGAATAGTCTTTTACCCTGCCTATGTCAGTTGATTTTTATCATAAGTACAGAAGCTCTTCCTTGCTCCCAGCACATATGGCAATGTGGATGGGAAAGGCACTGACAATATCAGGAAAGAGCATGAGTTAAAGTTGGAAAGCAGGAGATAAAGTGAATTCACTTCAGGATGGTTATAAAGACAATCTAAAAATATTCAGAATAACTTGATGTTTAATAAAGACTGAAAGATTCATAACACTGTTTAGCTCTATCCCAACTCCCCTAGTTCAAGAATTAACTTTTCTTACAGCAATTGTATTGCAATATATCATGCCATGTGAGTATATCTTGAACTCTATCTATAATGAATTCCCATGAACAATGAACTCCCAAGAACATCATTAATAGTGAAGCTCAAGAAAAATGTAGGTATAGGACTTATCCCATGTTTCAGTTATGTTTTCAGTAGCAACCAGATTACAGGTGCAATTGTGTTATTTGTAGAGAGATATTGAAGAGATTCTTTAAAAGGTGTGGGCCTGATATAGAGAAAGTACAGTACCCCAAGACTAGTAAGAGAATTTGGGGTTAAAAGATTATTATGAAAACCCATAATAAGAGAGAAGAAAGATGTTTGCAAATAACCACCTACTAGGAGCCATGTTTCTTGGTCAAGGGATAGAGTCATCCTTGATGACACCACTGACCAGGGAAATAAATGTCTAACTTCATTTGGACTTATCCCAGAATTTCCTGCAAGTGCTCCCCATTGCCAAACTAAACTGGGATTCAATTGGCCAAAGCAGTCACTTGAGCCCATGAATGAAGTCCACATATTTCAGCCATCCATAGAACACAACAGATTTTAAAAGAGTTATTTTGTAAAAGAGTTATCTATCATATTCATTTTAAAAACTCATATATGCTCCTTGCATAAATTTTAGAAAATTATAGATAGTCTGAAGGGAAAAGACCAAAATTTCTAGAAATGGCTATTTTGGTGTGTGTGTCACTCCAGTCTTTCCTTTCTTTCTCTTTATCTGTGTACATGTGGCATATGCTGATAAATGACATATACATTATCATGCATTCATATACATATCACACCTGCATGAATATATCACACTTACATAAACATATCACCTACATACTTATTTTATCAAGTTCTATGCAAGTTAACATATTTTTTATTATATTTTACCAAAATGGGATAGTACTGTGTATGTTTTATACATTGCTTAATCACTTGACAGTACATCAAGATTTACCAAATAAAGAAATGTTTTTATCTTTGCTTTAACCTTGAGCCATATTTCACTGGAAACCAGGGGATCGGGGCTTGTGATTTTGCTTAAGGTAAGATAGCGTGTCTTATTTTAAATATGTTATCAAAAGTTCAGGTAAAATAGAAAATTAAGTGATAGAGTTTCTTAAATATTACATTTCCCTTTCTTTTTTACTCCATAAAAATTAAATTAGTTCAGAAGTTTTCTCCTGATGTGAAAGTTTGCAGAACATGCACTCTTAGATAAAGCCATCAACAAATATTTGAAAAAAAAAACTTTCTAGTTTTATCCAAGCATTAGAGAATTTCTTCAGTTTGTAATACAGTAATAGTAAAGAGTTACATCAGATTTTTCTTTCCTAAAGCAACTAGTAGATGTTCAACCAGAAAAGCAATTGAAAAATCTTTATTTTCACCAGAAACATTTCAACCCTCAACATTTCCATGTGGCTCTATGGCAAACAATGAAATGCAATGATTTTATTGGTGATTTTCATATTGCTCACAATAAATCACTGCTTATTTCATCTTTTTTGACTTCCCAATTGACTCACTAAAATCTCTTGAGGAAAACAAGGCCAATGTAGAATAATAAATATGCTCAGTGTTTGCCCAAAGAGAAATGGGAACAGGAAAGATCTATTCATCTATCAAGAATAACACTGTGTAATTTTCTTTTACAAGACATTTCCTTGAATCCAAATATTTATTTTATCTTGTTTAAAAGATAAAATGTTCTCATCTTTTTTATCCTCACTCCTTAGCACTTCATAAGATTTAAGAAGAAACTGAGGGCCAGCCATGTGGCTCAGTTGGTTAAGAGCTCACTCAAGAGTGCAAGCTCTGAGCAACAAGGTTGCCAGTTCGATTTCTGGCCTGAGCTGAGCTGCCGCTGAGCTGCCAACAGGTGAGGATGGCTCAGCTAAAAAGAAAAAAAGACACTGATATATTTAATTTAATTTAAATGATATTGTCCCTTTTCCCAAAATAAACTAAAGTGAGCACCTAGAGTCTTCAGGATTTGCTCACATTTCACATAAATTTTCAGCAAGACTTCAATTCTCCCGCTCTTCTTTCATTATTGATTTGGCTTTTGTTTTTCTCTGGTAATGTAATAATCTTTTCCAGTAGCTGCAAGATTCATACCATTTCTTTTCTGCTTTCACACCAGGGTTAGTGAGCTGAAGAAACTCCAATATTTCTTCAGAAAAGTGCCCCTGGCAACACCTGAATTTCTATTTTATTTCTTAGCACAGCGCTATGAAGGGTTCTCATTCTAAGTAAGGCTGACTGCCAGAGTTTTCCCTGAATTTGAAGATTTCCTTCATTTTGGCTTTCACCTCTGAGTTCCCTGGGGACACACAAAAATCATGGTTCTTGAAAAATAGTTTTTCTATAAAAAATGGGGCCTTTATGGTCATTTTGTACTACAGTGGACAAAACTGCTAATATTTCTAAAAGTTCAAAAGTTTGCTCTTTCTGAGAAATGTTTTACTAATTTCCCTTTTCCTGCACTGAGTAACTCAAGTGTTATCAATTTTTATGCTGTGGAGATTTTTCAAAAACCACCAGGAGCAATTTCTCATTTTCTATTAAGCAACTGGCCCCAGAAAAACGACTCTGTCATATGGAGTCAATAACTCTGTTATAAATCTTGTCAGTGAGAGAGACAACAGGGTCAAGGATGGAAGATTAAAGACTATTATTAAAATGATTAGTTGAAAGAATGAAACGTGCTAAGAATTTGACAGTTGTTAGTGTTAAATTTTAAATGTGGTAATTAAAAATAAATTGATGGGAATAAATGTGGTCATCAGGGATATAAAATAAAAGACCTGTAAAATATGAGTGGCTTTGGAAATATTTTCCTCTAATCATGTACTCATTTTGGCACATATAGAATTTTGAATATGTGGGTCAGCAAAACAGTGATGGCATATGTATCCCTCCCTTCAACAAATGGAAGGGGGCAAGAGATAAAAATATCCTTTTATGTTATTTCCCATAAAAAATGTTATTTCATGTTATTTTACCTAATATGGTAAATGTTGCACCTCATATAGCTATTGGTGATAATTCCTCATTTATCACAGGATCCCACCAATTTTCATATGTATGGCCATTTTTGGCTGTCTGACATGTGTTTAATATAGTTCAGTAGGCACTAGGAGAAAATGTCTTCCTTGGCTAAGCAAGTTCTTACTGAATATACCTATCATGAGTTAGTCAATCAACAAATAGCTCTAGGTCCTGGGATCTTGCTAAGAATAAGATATAGAGAGTCTTTATATTAAAAAAATTAATCCAGTTGTACATAAAAATAAGTATTTTTCAGGTAATTTTAGACTCTTCATCAAACAAGTTCCATGAGAACATGTTTTAGTCTAGTTCCTCCTTTTATCCTCTTTACCTAAGATGTCACCCAGTACAGAGGAAGTGCTCAATAAATATTCTATTAAATAAAGAATAAGACTGCATTTTTAAGGAGACTCATTTATCTTTTCCCATCATGTCAATAGCTGTTTTGAAACCAAGTGAAAAAAAGCATGATTTAAATATGTTGTCAAGAAACTATTGGCTCATTCAAAATTAATTCAAATCTTAGCCTTAATCAAGCTTCTAATCTCTTTTGGGATGCGGAGGCGCTGAAAACCTATGTACAACCTGACCTCCCATTCAAATTCAGGAGCACTCTTTCTGAGCCCCATCCTGGTGTCCATGACCCTGCTAGCAAGTCACTTCCCAGAACATGAGGTCTGCTTGAGCCTCAGAATGCCATTTGTCCCTGTATCTCCTGGATTCCCCACTGCCACTTACAGATCTGTTTTGGGGGAATCTTGTTTCTGGGATTGGATCTACTTGGTGAACTGCCTAAGATCTGTTGTTATCCTACTGGGTACTAGGTTGTCTGCAATCTCACTCCTGCATGCCTCCCCACCCCCGACCCCAGCCCCACTGTCTCTAGAGTTGTACATCTAGACATCCAGACTGCAGCCCCTCCCAACCTACAATGTCTTAATTCAGTAAACTGGGCCAATGGGACAACTAATAGCTGTTGAACAAGTGTGCCAGATCTCTCCCATTTTTTCCTTCAGAACCATTCACCCTTCTGCCTCCACTGTTTGTTTCCTGGGAGGCTGACCTGTGCAGAGTGCACTGAGGGCTCTTGTATGCTGTATGCCAAGGACAAAAACTACTGAAGCCAAGGGTCTTCCTTGCCTGGCTCTCCCTCTTCTGACCCATTGCACATAACCTGCAGCCATCTTGCTCTGGCTACCTCTGATCTAAAGGTCTCAGTTTCCCCTCCCCTTCTCTTCTCTCTCCTCTCCCCCTAACACCAGGGATGCACTTTTCTTAGCTTTCCTTAGTGGAAAGAGTGTTCATTGTTATTAGTGTCAGCTTTGGCACCGCCCCTTTTCGCTCTGGATCTTTGTAAATCAACCTTCATTAAGCCCTCTCAACATCACCAATACAAGTGTGTCTCTACTTCTTGCCACGGTCCTAGCTGGTACACTAACAGCATCTGCTTATCCTTGTAGAGCCTCAAGGTTAAACTGATTTGATCCTGGAAAGCCAGGATGCCTTGATGTTTAGAGCACCTGGGGTCTCTTATGGCATCCCCCACAGCCGGTCTTCCTGCACTCCTATTAGCATCTGTTTTACCAGTCTTGGTATGGCTGTCATTATTCCTTGTACACAAGCGATAGATAAGAGTTCTGCTTTTTCTTTGTCAAACACCAGCTTTAATTTATCACCAGCAAACAGTGGAACAGTGGCCCAGTGCTTGCTTCCATATTTGTACTGGAAAGGAGAACTCCCAACCCCCACTCTCCTTCCCTCCCTTCCACCCTTCCTCCCTTCCTCCCTCCTCCTTCCCTCTTCTCTCTCTCCCTCCCTCTTTTTTTTCCCTCCCGTCCTTCCTTTGCGTTAACTTTTTAAATTTGCCTTACCTTATAAGTAGTTATGAATAAAATATCCTAGCTCAGAATAACCTAGTTTCTTATTAATCCTGCAATGTCACTAATAAGCTGCGATTAACTATAATGATAGCAATAACAATAAAACAAAATCTTAACTTCCTTATTATGAGAATTTCCTTTATTGCCTCATTACATTTCTTTATTTTAATTAATGGTACAAAATGAAAGAGACAAGTTAATGACTTAGAAAAAGCCTGCCTCATAGTGGTGATCAATGTGAGAAAACTAATCAAGAATAGCAAACTTTCCATAAAGAGCTATATACTACCCTAAAAGAAATTTGTTTTTAGTTTTTATTCTAATCCAAAAGGTCTTGGAACAATACTATTTTAAAGGGAGTTTTGTTTGTTTCCCTGAATAACTGGAACATTTGGTTATGGATTCAGAATATCAGTACTGGAACTTACTATACAAGATTACAAATTCATTGCATTTTCAGTCAGCTTCTCCCAATATTTCATGTTATAGATACTCTTTCTCACATCCTACAGTGATAACCTCTGTAACTAGACAGTGAGTACCTTAGCCTGGGACTCTCTCTCTCTCTCTCTCTCTCTCTCTCTCTCTCTCTCTCTCTCTCTCTCCTCTGTTCTTACTTCCCACCCCCATGCCCAGCACAGCACAACCTTCTGAGTTTCCTCAAGACCCACATAAAAGGCGTGGCACTCTGCAGAGCTCACATGAGTTAGTACTATAGACTTAAAGTGCGGTGCCTCCGTTTCTCATAGCCACATATTGTTGGAGAAACAGGGCTCTCCTGCTTATTCCTCTGAAGACAGGATATATCTAGAAATAGCTCCTAAGTCAATAAAGAATCTATTTACCAAAGCTGAAGGAGTTTTCTGAGAAGAAAATATTTTTCTTTCAGTCAAGAGCTTGACTGTTCGAACAAGCCTCGGGGGGAGGGTGGTGGCTGCCCTGCAATCCCCTGTGATGCTTGGATAGTCTATAAATTAACCAAGGGTTTAACTACATCAAGAAAAAAGTCTCACAGGATTACCAGCTGCTTTGAAACAAGATACAGTGAATTTTCTGACTGATGTAGAATTTATAACATTTCTAAGTAATTTTGTGATCTTTCGGGGTAGCTCCTAAGTCAGCCATGCTTCTTCATTCATTCCAGGTTGGAAAAACAGACAAAGAGGTGTTCTGTGCTTAGTTACTAGTTTTTGTATCTAAACCTGCTTAGCCATTTAAAGGATTTTAAAAGGCTTTCCTCAGAAGTAACTGGCAGTGTGTCCCTATGTTTAATGAAGTTATCACTTTACATGTTATGTTGTTGTAAGGTTTTCTTCACTGAGTGAACTACAAGTGAACTACAATGACAGCCTTTTCCTCCCTATGCATTTAGATGGAAGCCTTTCTTCCATCCTGAAAGAGGCATGGCAATGGTGTATCTGTATGCCTGTGCACTCATATTTTAGGAGGGCTTTAGAAGAAGACTTTGATCGTCAGTCTCACCATCTGTAGTAGCAAACAATATCCTGCTTGTCTTGATGTCCATGGCATCACCATTGCTCTCCCACTGCAGCTTTGTGTGTGATGGACATTCTGGATGTACCTCACTGATCAGAGGACAGCTGGGAACCAGGAAGCTCAGTTAAATCATCAGAGAGTATTGAAGTCAGCTAAGATATAATTAGTGTTTCTTATGTGTTGAGGCTATGTGTGGGATGCAGTAGAAATTGTATCTTGTTTAACCTTTACAGTTCTCTGGAGTGGTGGCTGTACCACAGATGAGGAAATAGGGCTCCCTAAAGCTAAATTATTTGCCCTGAACCACTCATCCAGGTGGTTGTGAAGTTGGGGTTCAGACTCTGATGTCTGGCTCCTAAGCTATCACAGCTGCAGGAAACTGCTTGTACATTGTCTCCATTCTCTGGACTGTGTTGGTGTCTTCCATTCTTCTCTATTCTGGGTTGGGTCCTGGAGGCATTTCAGCAATGAATTCTCTCGATTTGTGACTTCCCTTTGGGCTTGACCAATGGGAAGCCTTGGCAGGAAGGCAATGGAAGGAAAGGAGGAGAATCAGGCCTGGTGTATGTTTCCTGGCTGGTTCTGGGCTGACTGTGCTTCTCCACTGAAGGTCCCAGCTTCCTCCCAAGTCCTGGCAACACCCTCCATCCTTTCAGGCTTCTGTCATTAGTTATGGGATCTTTTAGGGCCCCTACAGTTTTCTTATTCTCTTCCTGCAGCTTTATAAATATTTCCCCACTAAAGCTTTCTCAAACTGCAGTTTATGTCCTTGTACTTTTAATGTAAAAATAAAAGGTCAAAGTGAGAGGCAATGAGAATTTATTTGAGATCTGAAAGAATAGCTTTTTGAGAAACACTGAAACAGGCAGAAACCAAAATAGTGTTCTGATTAGGAAGGGAAGGCGAGGGATATTTATGAGAAAGGGAAGAGGAACAATTACATCCATAGAGGGAAGGAATTTTTATAGGTGCAGATAAGCTAACATAGTGATGTTAATGCTAAAGAAAGGCTTTAATTTTCAGTCCAGTAGTCACATCTGCTTTCTAGTTATCTTTGCAACAATTGTTCAGGACACAATGCTACTTTAGGCCAAGTCCAAAGAATATTTTTCCCAGTTTTTAAAAAAAAATTTTTATTTTTCCCAGTTTGAACATTCCAAAGTTTGAGGCATAAGAAGTGCAAGGCAGTTCCTCTGGGATGGCAGCTCCAACTTCATTTTAAAGCAGCTCCATCTATATTATTTTTTTATTTTGCCCTGCTGGTACTTAGCACAGAGATGTCTTCACTGTGTTATAATTCAACTCATTTAATGATGTCCTCAGATATTATGGAGTATTGATATCAAAATTGTACATTTAAGAGGTATCAGCAATCTTCTTGGAAGCAATAATTAATTGTCTCAGGCATTACATTAATCAATTTTTTTTAAAGATTTTTATTGGGAAATTGGGGGGATGGGAACAGTGCTGGGGAATTGGGGAAAGGGGAACAGACAAGTTGCTGTCGTTTTGTTCTTCAGTCTAGTTGTGGAGGA
>NW_017732306.1:96540-146378 GCF_001890085.2 Hipposideros armiger | reverse complement strand
GTGATCAAGCCTCTTCCCCATCCATGATGCAAGACATGTGACCACCTGACGCCCTACAAAATATTCACAACATTATCAATTACATTCCTCGAACTGTCCCCCATGTCCCCATGGCAACACTGCAGCTGCGTATTTATGCTGTTCAGCCCCCTCCCTCTCTCCCTTATCCCCACCCCCCCAACCAACAGCCATCAACTGCACCCCCACATCTCTGAGACCACCTCTGTTCACTTTCCTCGCCCATTCAATTTTTTAGAGTCCATATATAAGTGAAATCATATGGTATTTGTCTTTCTCTGACTGACTTATTTCACTTAACATAATAGTCTCTAAATCCATCCATATCGTCCCAAATCAAACAGTGTATTTTGAAGATGCATTTATTGGAACATTTTTGTTAGAAAAATAAAACCATGCTAACCCAATGTGCTTCAGAGCACAAGCAAATAAATACCTTATCTCAGGCACTTGCTAACAACTCCTTCTATTATGCTTTCCCTCTCCTAGCTGTTTTGCTCTTATTGCAACCTACCTTTAAATTCTTTCGTAAATAGGTAAGAGAAACTTACCGAAGAAATGGATTAATCTGACCCTGCATGCCTGCTAATTTTGCTAGATGGATTCTTTTTTCACTGAGGACAATACTTTTTCCCTCTAATTGAGCTGTGTTAGAGCAAATGAGATGATTTGAATGAGGATTGATAATGGTCTTCATGGTTAGAAACGTTAACTCCTACCCTTTAGTTTCCTGCTCAGCATTTTGGGGCTTTGCAGTGATGTGAAACAATAGACTGACAAATTGATAATGAATGTCAGCTAAAACAACAGGACATCCCCCCACACTACTGCACAGAGATTAATGGTTGAAACCAAAACTTGATCAGGAACCAAGCGTATTGGAGTCCAGAGAGAGAGAGAGAGAGAGAGAGAGAGAGAGAGAGAGAGAGAGAGAGAGAGAGAGAGTTGAGATGGTGATACTTGACTGCTTTTAACTTCATGCTCCTCTTCCCACCATCCCCCACCCCTAGAGCCCCTTACAATTACAAAGGCAGTCTCTCATGTCAGACAGGATTTTAAGTTAACATAGGAACTGTGATTTTTAGAATGCCTTTCTTAGACTCATTCAAGAGGGTTAAAAAAACTCAGGTATGCATGCAGTTTGGAACTTAAATCTCCTTCTGCTGAATTACTGAAAAACCAATGCTTTATAACTTCTTAAATAAATGCTCAGCTTCATATCAAAAAGAACATATTCCAAGTAAACTTTTTTCAAGTTAAAAAAGCAATTATGGTTTTTTACTTCTCAAAAATATACTGTTCGATGGTTCCCACGTTACTAAAGTATAAAGAGGATAGAAATCAAATCTGTCTGTGTTGTATAGCACATTGGAGCTTAATCTCCTACTGAATAAACCCATAACTATTTTGTCTTGATATAGGTATCATTCCAATGCTAAAGTTAAAAGAAAACTGATTGAGCCTTGGGAAATCCAGGGTCTAATCCTGCATCTTGATACCAGAAAAACATGTGAACTGGGAAGTTCTTTTACCTTCCTTTCTCTGAATGAGAAGCACTAATGGTTTTCCAAATATTTTAGTGAAAAATTTATCTTCACAGAAACACTTATAGATGCCAAGTACATGCAAATGATATATTTGGACTTGTGTTTAACAGAATTGTAAACCCAGAGGGCATCTCACTTTCTTATCCCACTCTTTACCTTTGTTCTTACCACATCACCTGAAAGTCTGAGGGCCTTCTATGACTTCTGCATCCCACATTGCTAGATGTCCCTCACTTTCTTTTGAAGTTACTACCACATATACATAAGCAGTTTAATAGCAAATTATATTTAATAATATGTACTAGGAAGCACACCCTTTATGAAGATGAGGAATTGCTGAATGATGTTGGGAGAATAATAAGTGTCTAGACCCAAGTAAAGCTATAAAGCTGTGTGTTAAGAAGGGCAACAACCCAGGCTGACTGTGCCATTACTGTTGCTTCATCACAAACCAGAATTTAATCAGAAAGGTTGGAGAGGGGGACATTTACATTTCATCTCATTTAAATCTTCACAGCAATCCTCTGTGTTAACAGCATGTAAATTGAGGCTTGGAGAATTTGGCCACTTGTGCAGTCAAATGTCCAGTTAAGAGACAGCTAGGAACCCTCCCAGATTGTCTCAATCTAAACTGTGGGCTCTTGAGCTGTTTTCTGTAGTGGCCATAAAAAGTGAGCTTTTTGAGGGAAATTGTGTCAACCTTCCAGATTGATGAATGAGCTGAGCCTAAATTAACCACCATGATGAATTTTGTGGGCTTTCCTTTAAAGGGTGCTATTGACCAGTCACTTGCTGCTACTCACTTTTAAATATATGGGTTGTATTTTTCTTTTAAATAAAGTTATCTAACTGTAAAGGTCAAACTGTCACCCAAGTTACTCTTCCTGTTACAACTTAAAAGAGAATAAAGAACTCTCTGTACAACAAAAATATCTTCAAGAAAAAGGCTGACTAGGGGATGGTGGCCAGGATGCAATAGTATTTACCTTCTGAAATTTATTTATTTTTTCATTGTTCTGTCTTTCTCTCTCAAACATTTTATATTTAACATTGTAAGTATAAATGGGGAAAACTATACTGAATAACTTTGATTTGAGGGTATTAATAATTTTTTAAAACCCTGTAAATATGAGTAATAAATTACACACTATTGATTGAATGGAAACTGTCTTAGATATTATGATGACTAAAAGCAGAAATGACTCAGGATAAAACATTTTTCTGCAACATATTTAGTCAATGATATTAGAGAACACAGAATAAGCAAGTATTTTTACTAGATTTTCATATCAGATATTAAAATCTACTTTTTTGATGAGATCTTTATAAGCAAGTGAGAGCAACTAACAGAGGGATATTTATGCATCCAGTATTAATCAGCATGGTTTGCACAGTTTTTCAAAGCATGGTTATTAACCATTGCATCAGACTCAGATGAGCTGCATGATAAAAATTTAGATTTTTGAGCCCCAGCACAGACCTGCAGAATCACAATTTGGTGCTATTGGGTGTTGGAATGGGCATTCTAAATGAGCATCCTAGGTGATTCTTGTGTACCCCAAAGCTTGAAAAACAGTTGTGGTGTGGAAGTGAGAACTGGTTTCAAATCCCCACTCCATTGCCAGTATCTGTGTGATTTTTGGAAATCTTTTTTTTTTATTAAGATATACTTGATATATGACACTATATTACTTTTATGTATACAACATAATGATTCAATATTTGCATAGACTATTATAAAATGATCACCACAATAAGTCTAGTTAGCATTCATCACCACACATAGTTAAGTTTTTTTTTGTTTTCTTATGGAAAGAACTGTTAAAATCTACTCTCTCTTTATATTAACTTTGTGGGGTTGATGTGAGCAATTGTTAAAACAAGTAGCTGGTATATTATTGCGATTTAAAAAAGATTAGCTATTATTACTTGAGGATAAACTTTGTGACAGAGCCACAAATAGGATTGATCACATTGTAGCCTCAGTAAGTGTTACCAATACTCTCACAGTGTATGCAAACAAAAGCACTTTCTCTTGGAGCTTAAATAAAAGATGTGAGACTATTCCAAAATGTTTGGGGGCCTTGTATATGGACCACTGTGAAGAAGGAGTGGTACAGAGAGGTGTGAGCATTAGGAACAAGTCTGATCCAAGGACCTCGACGGGATGCTCTCTCTGTCAAAATATATTTTCAGTGTGTCATGAAGATTGCAATTTATTCATCGAGATTTATTATTGATAGAATAAAATTAGTATTTCTTAGGAGGGTAAGACTTCTTGCAGCTCATTAACACCTATCCAGAGCAGAGAAGCACTGTGGGATGGACAGAACAAGAACCCTGCCATATGGGAGGAGGATGTAAAGCAAGACTGGAACAAAGTATGGGTTTTGCCCATTCAGTTTTTTCTGAACCTGGCTTTATTTTATTTGTTAAATTTGATCTACTCAAAGTAAACTGAACAGAGAACCAGCAGACATATTTAAATAAAAGATGGAGCAGAGGATGTAATAAAAAGTAAAATTTAAGCCATAAAGAAGTTCTTCTTATATTGGTATGGAGTGATATCCATTACAAAGAGAGAAATCAACACTCAGTTGCATTCTTTTCCTTTTCTTTCCTGCTCATTATGGTTTAATTTTCATGAATATCTGAGGGAAGAATATACTGACTTTTCAAAATTACAAAAATATGTTTAGGTAGACCATTTTGTTAAGTTGATGGCCAAATATTAAGATATTATTTTTCATATTATTTATAATTTTATCACAGTTCACTTAACAAAGTTTGGTTAGGCTTCAATGAAAATTGTCTTCCAGAGTAGGATGTTTTTCCCGGGGGATGGGGTTAACTTTACTATAATTAGAAGGTATGGTGCAGAATTTTATATAAATGAGGTGTGCTGGCAGTGTGATAATTTAAACATATTTAAACAATGTCTCCACAAAGAATGAATACACAGACTTGCTGCTTAGATCATTGCAGCCTCTAGGACCCAGTTTCTTTTACTGATTTAAAACAAAAAATAAAGTGTCTGGGGAAAAAAACCACACACAAGTAGGGGAGTTTAATACCTGTTTCTCTGTTCTTGATGATCAAGTATGTAATAAGTACATACATAGAACATTTGAGTGAAACAATTAGGTTTACCAAAAAGATCTAATATATATTGAAATGTATACTTTGTAAACAGACACTGGAATTTCAATTAAAATGTTCATGGAGCATCTATAGAATCTACCAGTATATTAGATTACAAATAAATAAAATTGTATATAAGAGTAAAAACTGTATATTTCTATTGTAACAAGCAACACTATTATAAATAAGTAGCAATCATGAGAACAAAATAAAACCTTAACTATTTTGAAATTATAAAATCATCTGGAAAATAACTTTAGGATCAAAGAGAAAGTAAAGACTGAAATTGCAGAATATTTAGAAAATAACAACAATGGGAAAACTCCCAATAAAAATCCACAACTTATTGCCAAACTTATACTCAGAGGAAAATAGAATTTATAATAAAACTTGGGTTATTAAAAAGTAACAGAAAACAAACCTAGGAAAAGCAGAAGGAAAAAATAATAAAGTTACAAAAATAAATTAGAAAAAGGAAAAATAACAGACTTGGTCTATATTAAGGGCTATATATTCAAGAGAAAAATAAACAATAATTAGATAAAACTCAATAGATATAAATCAAGGAATGGATAAGGGGTAGTGTAAGAATGTCAAATTAGAAAGGAGAATAAGGAAATGACCAGTTGTAGAGAAACTTTACAGAAATCTATCCTAAATAAGATAAAACAACTAACTACAGAACTGGTGAAAGAGCGAGAAAGAGAGAAAATGAACCAAAAGTTCTATTCAATGTAAAAAACTTTATGAGAAAATCCTTCCGAACTTAAAGAAAACAGATTAATTTTTAATTGAACTGTTCTAAAGCTTTCTGATTACTCTTAGAACACCTATGTAAAAACTTCAACAAAGCCAGATAAAGGTGGCACACAATATATTGTAAAAACTGTAGATCAGTATCACTTATAAATATTGATGACAAATAAACAAAATATTAAGAACTAGAATCTGGCAGTACAATAAAAAATACATAATAAGGATAGTAATGGACTATAACCCATTGGCAAAATAAAAGAATCTATGTGTAGTATATATGTACAATGGAATACTATTCAGCCTTAAAAATAAAGGACATTCTGACACTACAACAGGGATGAATCTTGAGGACATTTGTTAAGTGAAATAAACCAGACACAAAAGGGCAAATACTACACAATTCCACTTATATGAGTCTAACTCGTAGAAAAGTGAAAGAGCAGTTGCCAGGGGCTTAGGGAGAGGAGAAGGGGGAATGGGAAGTTAGCGTTTAATGAGTGCAGATTTTCAGTTTTGCATAATGAAAAGTTCTGGGGGTGGATGGCAGTGATGGTTGCACAACAATGTGAATGCACTTAATACCACTGAACTGTACATTTAATAATAGTTAAGATGGTAAATTTATGTTATGTGTATTTTATCACAATAAAGCCAAACAAAAAAAGAAGCAATTGATCAAAAAGAATGTTTACCCTCCAAATCTATTAAATTTTGCAGGAAGATTTATCAGTTTGTGGTGAATCTGAAAGACTGCAGAATAGGTGTGGGAAATTACATACCATATTTCATGGCAAACCTCTTTTATTTTTTAAGGATTTTTATTGGGGAATTGGGGGATCAGAACAGCGCTGGGGAATTGGGGGAAGGAGAACAGACAAGTTGCTCTCCTTTTTTATTTATTTATTTTTTAAATTGAATTTATTGTGGTAACATTGGTTAATAGCAGAATATGAATTTCAGGTGTCAACAACTTTACAATATAACATCTGTGTATTGTGTTCTGTACTCACCAGTTGTAGTCTAGTCTCCTTCCGTCACCATATATTTCACCTCCGTTACCCTCTCTGTTCTCCCCTCACCCCCTTCCCCTCTGGTAAGTTGCTGTCCTTTTATTCTTCAGTCTAGTAGTGGAGGACGTCACTTCACTGGCCCATGGTGGCACCATCATTGCGCTCTTCCAGGGTGAGACAAATCAGTTGTCAGCTTCTGGACAGCCTCTCACGGTGGCTGCCAACTAACTGCTCACACTGGCTGCAGACTACACACGGTAGCCCATGGCAACCCACTGCAGCAGGGGCTGCAGCCTACGCTGTTGCCATGACTCACAGAAGCCCAGATCCAGGTTGAGCTTTTGTTCAGCATCTTAGTTGTAGAGGGAAGTGTCACTGGCCCTCATATGTGGGATCCGAACCGGGGCCCTCTGGTGTCCCAAGCCAGCTCTTAACCAATGCGCCACTCGGCAGGCCCTCATAGCAAACCTCTTATAAAAGAAGAAGCTTCAGGAAACAGATGGAGAGGCAGATGTTGATGATCCTCTGATTATATCTGAAGACGTCAAAGGGTGACAATAGCCAGTGATGTTTAAAGGGAATAGCCTATAAAATTGGACAGCTTTATGGAGCATAAATAATCTTTTCAAAAAGTGATATATGTGTACTGAAATGTTCCATGAAAAGGAGCATAGGAGTGAGGTGAGTAAAGAAGTAGAAGTCATTTGTGAATTGCTATAAACTGTGGACATCTTTTTGTTGGGCAAAGTGGTGGAAGCTATGTTTCACATAAAGAACAAAGGGAAGGGCATTTAACATTTTATTTGACTGAAATAAACAGCTGTTTTCATTGACATGTAAAACAGATGAAGGGTGCTTGTCAAAATAGGAATAGGGCAATGTTAGAATGAGTTCAGCCTTTTAGTTTATTCTTTAAAAGTGAAAACCAAAAAGTGGGTTTACAGTATTCTATACAATTTTTTTTTCATTCTCATTGCCTCCATGATCAAGGCCTATTTGCTCACCATTCAATTTTATTTTTGTTCTAATTCAACCAAAATAAATATGAATATCCAGGCTTTCCATGCCTCCTGGGAATACTATGTAGGCAAATTTCAGTGAATGCTAACTGCTTTAAAAATAGAATGTGCCATCAAAAGAATCATGGCTTCCACTCCCAACTTTTGTGGCCAAAAAACAAAACTAGGAGTTTAGGTCTTGAGGGAGTAAAGACTGAGAAAACACGTTGTGTATAAAACTTTCCTGAGATGAAAATAACACAGATATGAAAGAGGGAAGAAAAAATATCAGATATCATAAATTGCCAAACCTTCAGGTTACTTCAAAGAGGATGATGGCTCAGGGCCACATGAGCTAGCAGCATATTGCATATCTTCAGAGAAAAACTGACTGACCACATGGAAGGGAAAGCACAGTGATCCCACAGAGAAATGAATCATATAAAAATTTGCCTTTATTTTTTTTATCCTACAGAATTCTCTCTTCATCCATGTGGTTTATAGCTATCCACATGGCCAACCACTGAAAGGAAAATTAATCTGATGATGTCCAATCTACTAGAAGTGCCATTTTTTTAGGTCATTCCACTTGATCCCAGTAATAACAAATATAAGATGAAATAAATGTTAAGGCAAAAATTGATAAGGGTTAATTAGGATACTTATATATTGATAAGATGAATAATTTGCTGGGAGGATAAAATTATTGTGGCTCTTACAATATAGTGTCAAAGTATACAGTGGAAAAACTACAAAATTACAAGGAAAAAAATTACAATGATAAAATTTGTACCTCTCTTAATAATGGAGAGAAAAAGCAGCAAAAAGTTAATATGGGCATAGGAGATTTAAACAACACAGTTAATAAGGTAGATTTGGTAGACATGTAATAAGCCTGCAACTAACAAATAATATGAAACCTTGCTAATGCTACTGAACTGTCCACTTAAAAATGGTTAAAATGATGAGTTTGATGCTATATATACTTTACCTCTAAAAAAATAAAATACATGAGGAACAGAACACCATAAGCTAGACTAAACTCAACAAACGCTAACCAAAAGGCTGATACCAGCTTCTGATTAGGTTATTTACCACATGCAATATAATTTGACATCAACAGTAAAATGGATCGCCAAAGAAATTCATATCTCCCCTTCAAATGTTCAACAGTTAAGAGCACACTTAAAAACAATTCAGGGTAGACAAAAAAAGAAAAAGAAAGAAAGGAAGAAAAAAGGAAGGGAGGCAGAGAAAGGAATCAAAATAGAAATTAGAATATATTTAGAAGAGAATATAATTTTCAAGGCAACATTTGTGAAATACAATTAAATTAGCCAGTAGAGGGAAACTTATAGCCTTAAAATGTATGCATGAGGAAATAAATCTTCACTGGATTTCTCATATTCCTTCAAAATTCTGGCTTCTTGAATCAGTAAAATTAACATAGTATGAAGCTAGAGAATGTCTTACTTTATCTCTCAAATATTTTACTTTTCACATGTCTTGAGTATTATACCTGCAGTTATTTGTCACCTTAAAGACTAATTCCAGAAAAGAGCTGTCTGTAGTCAATATGGCAGAGTATGTAAACACTGTGCTTGCCTCCTCCCATGACCAGATCAAAATTACAACTAAACTACAGAACAACAATAATTGACAGCCACCTAAAGTCTAAATGAACAGAAATCCTATAACTAGGGATATATAAAAGAAGCCACATGTAGACTGGTAGGAGGGGCTGAGATGTGGAAAGTGCTGGTTCCACATCCACATGTGGTGACAAATTGAGAGGGCCCTCTTGGCTGTGGAAGTCTCCCCTGAGGAATTAGGCATCTCATGCCCACACCAGGCTCCAAGCCCAGGGTTTCAAGGCTGAAGAGAGATGTCCCCAAAACTTCTGGCTGTGAAAACCAGTGGAGATTATGGCTGAGGGAGCTGAAAGGTGGTTGGAGGCCCAGGTGTTCCTCTTAAAGGTCTCATGCACAAACTTACTTATGGGCTCACTCGCTCTGAGCTCCAGAATGAGGGCAGCAGCTGGAAAGGCACCAGGAACTTATGGGGAGGAACTAAATTGTCTGGCTTCAGGGGAAGACTGGAGGAGCAGCTTTCTCCCAGGCAGATGTCCTTGCAGAAGCCATTGTTCAGTTGTTGAGTCCTCCCCCAACCCAAGCCTGCATGTGCAGGTGGGCACCACATCTGAGTCTCAATCAACCTGGCTAACACCATTAACCCTATCCTGGTGATTCCCTGAGGCCCTGAGCCACCCAAATTGTGGACACACCCAAACCACTTCCGGTGAATTTTCCATACAAATGCCCTGTCTTGGCTCATGATGCAGATTACCCTAAAATCTCTCAAAGGCTCACAAACCCCAAACAAGCAGCATCTGTTCTCAGAGTGCCCTGTATCTCTTGCTAAGCAGCCTCAAATCTGGCACTACTGGTGGCTGTCCTCAGTTCTCAGCTTAGCTTTGCCCAGGCACCTCCAAGACCTGTACAAGTGGCAACCATCTGCAGATCACTTAGTAGCTCATTCCAAGTGGCCCCAGCACAGGCAGTGGCTGAACTTGGCCTGCAGCAGAATCCCTCCCAAGAGGTCCCAGAACCAACATACCCAGTGACCATCTTCCAACCACACAAGAACACCATTCAACTAGTTCCACAAATTACACATCCAAAGGGCAGACGATGCAGGTACCAGACACCTGCTAAAGCAAACCCTGCTCCTTAGGGTCAGCTCCTGTACAACAGCTCCTTCATTGTAGTCACTGCCAGTCATCACAACCAATCAGTCTGAGGGTTAATCCCTCCTACTGATGTGCCAACATCAATCAAGGCTCAACTACAACAGAAGGTCACATACAACCCAACAAGGGACACACCTGGAGCACCCGGCTCAAGTGACCAGGGAGGCTGTGCCACTGAGCCCCACAGCACACCTACTACATAAGATCATTCTACCAAGACTAAGAAACATACCAGCTTTACTTATTACATAGACACAAACATAGGGAGGCAGCTCAAATAAGGAGACAAACATGTCCCAAAAGAAAGAACAGAACAAAGCTCCAGAAAAAGAAATAAACAAAATGGAGACAAGCAATCTACCAAATGCAGAGTTGAAAACACTGGTTATAAGGATGCTCAGTGACCTCTGGGAGAACTTCAACAAAGAGATAGAAAATATAGAAATGGAGATAAAAAATATAATATAAAACCAGTAAGAAATGAAAAATACAATAACTGAAATGAAAAATACATTAGATGGAATCAACAGTAGATTAGATGAAGCAGAGGATCAAATCAGTGATTTTGAATATAAGATAGCAGAAAACACCTAATCGGAACAGCAAAAAGAATAAAGAATCCAAAAAAATGAGCAGTTTAAGGGGCCTCTGGGACAACATCAAGCATACCAACATTCACATCCTAGGGGTACCAGAAGAAGAGACAGAGCAAGGAAATGAAAATCTATTTGAAGAAATAATGAAAAACTCCCCTGACATGGTGAAGAAAATAGGCCTACAGGCCCAGGAGGCAGAGAGAGTCCCAAACAAGATGAATACAAAGAGGCCCACACCGAAACATATTATAATTATAATGCTAAAGGTTAAAGACAAAGAGAGAATCTAAAAGTAGAAAGAGAAAAGCAGTTAGTCACCTACAAGGGGCTCCTATAAGACATTCAGCTGATTTCTCAACAGAATCTTTGCAGGCCAGAAGGGATTCACAGGAAATATTAAAAGTGATGAAAAGCAAAAAGTACTCAATCCAGCACCACTATCATTTAATTTGAAGGACAGATAAAGAGCTTCCCAAAAAAGCAAGCTAAAACAGTTCATCACCATCAAACCAGTATTACAAAAAATGTTAAAGTGACTTTTTTAAGAAGAAGAAAATAAAATAAAAATATGAATAACATGACAATAATTACATATCATAATCAACAATTACTTTAAATGTAAATGGAATACATTTTCCAATCAAAAGATATAGGGTGTCTGAATAGTACAGAAAACAAGACCGTTGCATATGCTGCCTACAAGAGACTTACTTCAGATTGAAAGACACACACAGACTGAAAGTAAGGGCATTGAAAATAACATTTCTCAGACACACACACACACACACACACACACACACACACCTGGAGTAGCAATACTTACAGCAGACAATATAGACCTTAAAACAAAGGCTATAACAAAAGACAAAGAAGAACCCAGTAATTTCACTTCTGGGTACTTAGCCTTTTGACAAGACTAAAACATAAAAGACAGGATGTGTACATTATTAATCAAAGGAACAAAAAAGAAGGCATGAAAATATACAGTTGAAATTTTAGAAAACATCATAGAAGACTCATTTTCAATGGTATGGGGAATTAGCCTGACTGAAATAACAAAAATGCTAGATAAATAAATAGATACATAGATGTTAGATAGATAGATGATAGATAGGTATAGGTTTATAATTTTAATTCCCATCAAGCATGTATGAGAGTCCCACTTTTTCCACATCCTTTCTGACACTTAATATTGCCATTCTTTTATATTTTCACCATTTTCATGGGGGTCTATGTATTTTAGTTTTTCTTAGGCTCATTGACCATTCATGTCATTGTGGTGTACCTGCCCAAGGTTTTTACCCATTTGTGTGACTTATTCAGCTTTAAAAATGACTATTGGCATTTTAAATACAGTTTAGGTACAAGTTCTTTGTTAGATAAATTCACAATATGTACAATGAATATTTTCTTCCAGACTGTGTTTTGTTTAATTTTCATAATATCTTTTAATGAGCAGAACATTTTAATTTCACTTTTAACTTAGTTATGTGTTTATAAGTGGAATTTGTAGATCACATAAAATTAATTGGTTTTGGTTTTTTATCCACTCTGATAAACTCTACCATTTAATTGAGATGTTTAAAATATTTGCATTTAATTACAGTCTTGCTAGTTTTTTTTTCCATTTGTCACATCTGATCTTTTCCCTGTTCCCTTCTTTTCTGCTTTGTTTTGGATAAAATGAGCATTCTTTATGATTCCATTTTATCCCCAATATTGGCTTATTAGCTTTGCATATATATATATATATATATATATATATATATATATATATAATTAACACAATCTATCTTCAAGTAATATTATAATATAATGCTATTTTATGTGTAGTGTAAAATCCTTACAGCAGTAAATTTCTAATTACTCCCATCTGTTATGCTACTGTCATCACATATTTTAGATTTACATGTTTTCAATACAAGATACATTGTATTATGTTTGTTTTAGACAATTATCTTTGTTATTATTATTTTCATTAAAAATAATTTATATATAATAAAATTATTTTTTGGTTTATAGTTCTATGAGTTTTGACATATGCATTGAGATATATAACACCTCCACAATCAACATACTGTGCAGAATTATCACTACCATAGTCAGGATATAGAACTTTGTTTTTACAACTAAAGAAATCCCAGAAGCTACCTCTTTATATTGATACTCACCCCTTTCTTCACTTTCTGTCCCTGTCCCCTGGGACCTGCTAGCCTGTTTTCCATTTCTATGGTTTTGTTATTTTGAGAATAAATAGAATCATATAATATGCAGCCTTCTGAGACTTTTTTTTTTCACTAAACATAGTGGCACGGTGTTATATGTATCAATAGTACATTCCTTTTTTTTATTTTTATTTTTTAGCTGAGCCATCCTGCCACCTGTTGGCAGCTCAGTGGCAGCTCAGCTTGGGCTGGGCATCGAACCGCTGTTGCTCAGAGCTCAAACTCTTGAGCAAGCTCTTAACCAACTGAGCCACTCGGCTGGCCCTTCCTTTTCCCTTTTGAGTAGCATTCCATTGCATGGATGTATCTAGCTTTTTCATTAATCAATCAAAGTATATGTGGATTGCTTTCAGTACTTTGCTATTTTGAATAAAGCTGCTATGAACATTTGTGTATAGATTTTTGTGTAAACATAAATTTTAATTTCTCTGGGACAAATGTCCATTAGTGTGAATTCTGGATCATACATGGTGCATGTGTAATTTAGTAATATACTGCCAAGCTGTTTTCCAGAGTGGCTGCATTATTTTACATCGTCTCTAGCAATGTATGAGGGATGTAGTTGCTCTGCATTTTAACCTATTTTTTAATGGTATTTATTTATTTTTTTAACTTTATTGGAGAACAGTGTGTTTTTCCCAGGATCCATCAGCTCCAAGTCAAGTTGTCTTTCAATCTTGGTTATGGAGGGTGCAGCTCAGCTCCAAGTCCAGTTGCTGTTTTTTCAATCTAGTTGCGGGGGTCAAATGTGCAGCCCACCATCCCATGTGAGAGTTGAACTGGTGACCTTGTTGTTAAGAGCACGCACTCTAACCAACTGAGCCATCCGGCTGCTCATCAGCAGCTCAACTCAGGTCATTGTCTTCAATCTAGTTGTGGAGGGCGCAGCTCACTGACCCCTGTGATAATTGAACCAGCAGCCCTGTTGCTCAGAGCTCACGCTCTAACCAACTGAACCACTTGGCCGCCCCTTAACCTATTTTTTTTAGTTATTTTTTATTATGAAATAAACATTTTTTAGAATTAGTTTCAGCTGTACAACACAGTGCAATAGTTATACTTTTTACCCCTCGAAGTGACAACCCCCCCTCCCCAATCCGCTGCCCCACTTCCCCCCAATATCATACATATGTATTACAAATTCCTTGACTCCACTCCCACACTATACTCCACATCCCATGACCATATATATATATTCACTTATAGTTGACATACAATATTATACAACATCAGCTTCAGGTGTACAGTGTAGTGATCAAGCCTCTACCCCATCCATGATGCGGTCTACCTAGCAAGACATGTGACCACCTGACACCCTACAAAATATTTACAACATTATTAATTATATTCCTCGAACTGTCTTTCATATCCATGTGGCAATATTGTAGTTACCTATTTATGCTGTCTAATCCCTTCCCCTCTCCCTCATCCCCCCACCAACTAGCTACCATCAGTTTTTCCTCTATATCTCTGAGACCACTTCGATTTACTTTGCTTGTTAATTCAGTTTTTTAGATCCCACATATAAGTGAAATCATATGATATTTGTCTTTCTCTAACTAACTTATTTCACGTAACATAATAGTCTCTAGGTCCATCCATATTGTCGCAAATGGTATGATTTCCTTCTTCTTTTTAGTGGAGTAATACTCCATTGTATAAATGTACCAGAATTTCTTAATCCAGTCACCTGCCAATGGGCATTTCGATTGTTTCCAAGTCTTGGTTATTGTGAATAGCGCCGCAATAAACACAGGGGTGCATATAATTTTTCGAATTAGTGTCTTGTGTTTCTCTGGATAGATACCCAAGAGTGGAATTGCTGGGCCATATGGTAGTTCCATTTCCAATTTTTTTGAGATACTTCCATATTGATTTCCATAATGGCTGCACCAATCTACAGTCCCACTAACAGTGCACCAGGGTTCCCTTTTCTCCACAGCCTCGCCAGCACTTGTTGATTGTTGATTTATTGATGATAGCCATCCTGACCAGAGTGAAGTGGTATCTCATTGTGGTTTTTATTTGCATTTCTCTAATGATTACTGAGGTTGAACATTTTTTCATATGCCTGTTGGCCATCTGTATGCCCTCTTTAGATAAATGTCTCTTCATATCCTCTGCCCATTCTTAATTGGGGTTTTTTTTCATGTTAAGTTGAATGAATATTTTATAAATTTTGGATATTAACTTCTTATCGGATATATCATTAGCAAATATCTTCTCCCATTCAGTAGGTTACCTTTTTGTTTTATTGATGATTTCCTTTGTTGTGAAAGAACTTTTAAATTTGATGTAATCCCAATGTTAATTTGTTCTTTTATTTCCCTTGCCCGAGGGGATATCTCAGTAAAAATATTACTGAGGGTAATGTCTGCAAATTTACTCCCTATGTTTTCTTCTAGGAATTTTATGGTTTACGGTCTTACATTTAAGTCTTTAATCCATTTTGAATTTGTTCTTGTATATGGTGTAAGTAGGTGGTCCATTTTCATTTTTTGCACGTGTCAGTCCAATTTTCCTAGCACCTTTTATTAAATACACTATCTTTACTCCAATGTAAATTCTTGCTTCCATTGTCATAGATTAAATGACCATATATGGATGGGTTTAATTCTGGGCTCTATTCTGTTCCATTGCTCTATGTGTCTGTTTTAATGCCAGTAATATACTGTTTTGATTACTGTAGCCTTGTAGTATGATGTGATGTCAGGTAGCGTGATACCTCCCACTTTGTTCTTATTGCTCAAGATTGCTGTGGCTATTCGGGGTCTTTTATGGCTCCATATAAATTTTCGGATTATCTGTTCTACTTCTGAGAAAACTGTTCTTGGTTGTTTGATAGGAATTGCATTGAATCTATATATTGCCTTAGGTAGTATTGACATTTTAACTATATTAATTCTTCCTATCCATGAACATGGTATGTATTTCCATTTATTTGTATCTTCTTTCATTTCTCTCTTCAACGTCTTATAATTTTCTGAGTACAGGTCTTTACTTCTTTGGTTAAATGTATTCTTAGGTATTTTATTGTTTTTGAAACAATTGTAAATGGGATTGTTTTCCTGATTTCTTCTTCTGATAGTTTATTATTGGTGTATACAAATGCAACTGATTTCTGAATGTTAATTTTTTATCCTGCTACCTTACTAAATTCATTGATCCGTTCTAACAGTTTTTTGGTGGAGTCTTTGGGATTCTCTCTATACGGTATCTTGTCATCTGCATATAATGACAATTTTACTTCCTCCTTTCCAATTTGGATGCCTTTTATTTCATTTTCTTGTCTGATTGCTGTGGCCAGAACTTCCAGAGCTATGTTGACTAGAAGTGGTGAAAGTGGGCAGCCTTGTCTTGTTCCTGATTTTAAGGGGAAAGCTTTTAGCCTTTCCCCATTGAGTACGATGTTTACTGTGGGCTTATCATATATGGCCTTTTTTATGTTGAGATATGATCCCACTATTCCCACTTTGCTAAGAGTTTTTATCATAAATGGCTGCTGGATTTTGTCAAATGCTTTTTCTGCATCTATTGATATGATCATATGACTTTTATTTTTCATTTTGTTAATGTGATGTATTACGTTAATTGATTTGCAGATATTGAACCAACGTTGCATACCAGAAACGAATCCCACTTAATCGTGGTGTATGATCTTTTTAATGTAATGCTGAATTCAGTTTGCTAGTATTTTGTTGAGGATTTTTGCATCTATGTTCATTAGGAATATCGGCCTGAAGTTTTCTTTTATTGTAATATCTTTGTCTGATTTTGGGATCAGAGTAATAGTGGCCTCATAAGATGTGCTTGGGAGACTTCCCTCCTTCTGTACTTTTTGGAATAGTTTGAGGAGAATAGGTGTTTTTGAAGGTTTTCTAAAATTCACCTGTGAAACCATCTGGTCCAGGGCTTTGTTTGTTGGAAGCTTGTTGATTACTGACCCAATGTTTTTGGTAGTAATCAGTCTGTTCAGAGTTTCTGTTTCTTCTTGGGTCAGACTTGGTAGATTGTATGCTTCTAGAAATTTATCCATTTCTTCCAGATTGTCAAATTTTTTGGCATATAGTTGATTGTAGTATTTTCTTAGATTTTCCTGTATTTCTGTGGCATCTGTTGTCAATTCTCCTCTTTCATTTCTGATTTTATCAATTTGGGTCATCTCTATCTTTTTCTTGGGGAGTCTGGCTAAGGGTTTGTCTATATTGTTTACCTTTTCAAAAACCCACGTCTTGGTTTCATTGATCTTTTGTATTGTTTTTTTTGTCTCTATTTCATTAATTTCTGCTCTGGTCTTTATTATTTCCTTCCTTGTACTCCTTTTGGGTTTGTGTTGCTGTCCTTTCTCCAGTTCCCTTAGGGGTAAAGATAGTCTGTTGATATGAGATTGTTCATGTTTCTTTAGATAGTTCTGCATTACTATGAATTTGCCTCTTAGGACTGCTTTCGCTGCATCCCATCCATTTTGAATTGTGATTTCATTTTCGTTTCTCTTGAGATAGCTTTTGATTTCCTCCTTGATCTCGGTTTTGACCCATTCGCTATTTAGTAGCATATTATTCAGCCTCCTTGTATTTGTGTGCTTTCCAGGTTTCTTTTTATAATTGATTTCTAGTTTTATAGCATTGTGGTCAGAGAAAATGCTTGATATGATTTCAATCTTCTTAAATTTATTGAGACTGGTTTTGTGTCCTAACATGTGGTCTCTCTTGGAAAATGTCCCATGTGCACTTCAGAAGAATGTATAGTCTGTTGCTTTGGGGTGAAATGCTCTAAAAATATCAATTAAATCCAGCTGTTCTAAAGTGTCATTTAAGGCCACTGTGTCTGTGTTGATTTTCTGTCTGGAGATCTGTCCAGCGGTGATAACGGGGTGTTAAAATCCCCTACAATGATAGTGTTACTGTTGATCTCTGTGTTTGTCTGTCAAAATCTGTTTTATACATCTAGGAGCTCCTATGTTGGGTGCATAGATGTTTACTAGGGTTATGTCCTCTTGTTGAATCGATCCTTTTATTATTTTATAGTGTCCTTCTTTGTCTTTTATTGTAGTCTTCATTTTAAAGCCTATTTTGTCTGAAATAAGCATTGCTACTCCCACATTTTTCTCATTTCCATTTTGGTGAAATATCTTATTCCATCCCTTTACTTTCAGTCTGTGAGTGTCTGTTGATCTGAGCTGAGTCTCTTGTAAACAGCATATGCATGGGTCCTGTTTTCTTATCCACTCAGCCACTCTATGTCTTTTGATTGGAGCATTTAATCCATTCACATTTAAAGTGATTATTGATTGGTGCATATTTATTGCCATATTATTATTTGTATTTCTGATCTTCCTGGGTTAGCTTGTTTTCTCCTTCGTTGTGTTTAAAAAAGCCCTTTTAACATTTCCTGCAATGGTGGCTTGGTGGTAATGAATTCCTTAAGCTTATTTCTTTCTGAAGAGCTCTTTGTCTCTCCTTCAATTTGAAGTGATAGCCATGCTGGGTAGAGCAATCTTGGTTGCAGGCTTTTATTTTGCATCACTTTGAATATTTCCTGCCACTCTCTTCTGGCCTGCAGAGTTTGTGTAGAAAAGTCAGCTGTTATTCTTATAGCAGTTCTTTTGTATGTAACCTGCTGTCTTTCTCTTGCTGCTTTTAGGATTCTGTCTTTGTCTTTAACCTTTGCCATTTTAACTATGATGTGTCTTGGTGTGGAGCTGTTTGGGTTCAGCTTGTTTGGAACTCTCTGCACTTCCTGGGCTTTTATATTGATTTCGTTCACCAGGGTAGGTTAATTTTCAGTCATTATTTCTTCAAATACATTCTCAATCTCTTGCTTCTTCTCATCTCCTTCTGGTATTCGAATGATGTGAATGTTGTACTTGATATTGCCCCACAGGTCTCTTAAACTATTTTCGTTGCTTTTTATTCTTTTTTCTTTTTGTTGTTCCAACTGGGTGATTTCTGCTATTTTGTCTTCTAAATCACTGATCTGATCCTCTGCTTCATCTAATCTACTGGTGATTCCTTCGAGTGTGCTCTACATTTCAGTTATTGTATTCTTTAGTTCTAACTGGTTTTTTTTTCTGTATCCTTCTTTATGTCCTCCCTAAGTTCCTTAAACATTCTTATCATCAGTGTTCTAAATTCTTTGTCTGAAAGGTTGGATACCTCTGTTTCATTTAGTTCCATTTCTTGAGGTTTCTTCTGATCTTTTACTTGGGACATGTTTCTTTGTTTCTTCATTCTGGCTGTCACTGTGTGTCGCTCTGTGATGTATTAGATAGATCACCTAGAAAAGAAAACAAAAAACAAAAGAAAGGAAAAAGAAAAAAGAGAAAAAGAGGGGGAAAAAAGGAAATAGAAAAAAAAGATGAAAAAAGGGGAAAAAAGGGGTTGGGCTTTCCACCTGCTTTAATCTACAGACCACTTGCACAGCAAGTAAGAGACTCTAGGTGACTCAGCACCAGCTGTTGGGGGAAAGGGCTCAATGTGTCATGCATCGACCTCCCTCTATACTTGAAGTTAGCTTCCCACAATTAGCTGCTCTGTGCTCTGGAATCATGCTCACCACCAAAAATTTTCACAGGTTGTTGCGGGCTGTCTTCTGCTGCAAAAAACCTTCTGTAGCCTGTGGAGGTAGGGGCCCAGCACCAGGGCCTCAGAGTGCCCCTGGCAACACAACTCTAGGTGGATGGGTTAGGCCCCCAAAGCACCACAGGATGTGGCCCATGGTCCCCACCAAGTCAGAGCAACATGCTCTCCTGGATCGGCAACTAGCCCGCACAAACTCGCCAGGAATGCCCCGGCCGAATAATGCAGGTGCACAGCTCACAGCCCTACACTCCCAGGAAAACTGCCAGTCTCAGCGTGTCCCAATCAGCCACTCGCAGATCAGGCCGAGCAGCCCGACAGCCAATTGCCACCCAGGCAACTCTGCATGCTCAGTGCGGAAATCGGGGACCTAAGGCGAGTTTTGCACTCCTGGGTCTCAATGAGCAGTCTGTTGGAGTTGGAGTGCGCCTGCCAGGCATTTCCCAGGCTATGCAGCACAAGCAGTGTGGAGGGTGGGGACCCAAAGCCGCATGCGCACGCACGCACACATACATGCACACGTGTACTCCTAAGCCAATTCCAGCACACCAATGCAGTCCCAGACCTGAGCCTCTGTGGGAGGGCCCAGCCCTGAGAAAATGGCACCCTCCTGTGCAGTACCTGTGTGCAAGGTCCACACCAGGGGAACAATGGTTCCAAAACCTCCAGCGTCAATAGCCCTCAGTTCAGTGCTTCCCACAGGCTCCTGGGCCCCGCTCACACAGCTTCTCTCTCCACCAGGAACCGGGTGAGTGCTCACCAATGAGCGAGTCAGTTTGTGGCTCCACTGGTTCTCTAGCTGCCCTCAGCCTCACTGAGTTGAGCAAAGAGAGTCCTCACTAATTTCTACTTCAAGCTATCATAGAACTCCTCTTCCCAGCAAAATAACTCTGGGCTGGTGAGCGTGGTGTGGGACCGGAGGGTTTCTCCCCCAACCGGAGAAGCCTCCCCACCACTGAGGTGTCCCTCACGGGGTTCGCCCTCTCTCGTCTCCGCCCCTCCTACCTGACTCAACGTGGTGTCCTCTTTAAGTCCTTCATTATAGTTTTTTATTTATAGCATTTTCTTTTGATTCTCTTAGAGTTTTGATCTCTGTGCTTACATTATACATCTGTTTGCATGTATTATCTACTTTTTCCATTGGAGCCCATACCATATTAATCAGAGTTATTTTAAATTCCTTATTTGAGATTCCCTAAATCTGTATCATTATCTGAGTTGAGTTCTGGTACCTTCTTTGTTTCTTTAGATAGTGTTTTTTGTTACCTTTTCATGTGCCTTGGAATTTTTTTTTGAAAGTGAGATGTGATGTATTGGGTATAGAAACTGAAGTAAATATCCTTTATGTGTGGTTTATGTTAATCTGGCTAGGTATTGTTTTTGTTGCCTCCTTTTCATCACACTGGTGAGTCAGGGATTTTTGCCCTAAGTTTATGGGGATGGCTGAACACATGTTGCTTGACACTGAACAGAGGAGTTCCACAGCAGTTTGTCACATATACTCACATCTTAGGGCAGGAAGACACTGAATGCCATGAAGATCCACATGGAGGTTGAATTTGAGAACAGATTGAATAAGCAGGGGCTATGAGAGGCAGACTCTGTAGTAACAAGAGTGTAGAAGTGTAGATGACCCTTGTTCTCACATGATAATGTGACTGGCTTGTTTGAATAATTCCACAGACCGGCAAGAAACCAATAGATCACTACTCAGAAATAAGCAAGCCCTCTGCCAGTCCTGTATAAAGGAAACTTTATCTGTGGGAGTACAATGGGGAATTTGTGGTTAGGCCATTTGAGGCCCTACTGATTTTACCAGCTGTCAAGGCAGCCTGTAACACTGAATCATAATTTTAGTCCTTACACCAGAGGAGTTGGACTGTGTTCATGTTCTTGTTGTTGTTGTTGCTGTTCAAACACAGATTTATTTGTTTACTTATTTATTATTTACTTTTATTAGTTTCAGGTATATACAACATAGCAATTAGATATTTATTTCCTGTAGCTTTAGATACCCGAGACTTCAATTTTATTTAGTATTCTTCTTTTTGTCTCCTCTTAGGGTTTCTCTAAGCATTCCTTTTTAAATAGAGGCTGTGTCTTGTAGCTCTCTCATCTGCAATACACTTTATTTACTCATATACTGGAGCCCTGTTGATGTGGTGGAAAGGTGTTGGAAAGGGGGAGTGTTCTATAATCTTACGAATAATTCACTGAGTTTTGGGACTGTGACCTTCAGAAACTCTTCTTAGGCTTTTTCCCTTCCACTTAAATGAGATAGAAACATCAGAGAGGAATGGAATTTGTTGTTTTTTTAAAAGATTTTATTGGGGAATTGGAGGAGGGGAACAGCACTGGGGAATCGGGGGAAGGGGAACAGAGAAGTTGCTGTCCTTTTGTTCTTCAGTCTAGTTGTGGAAGACGTGGCTTCACTGGCCCATGTTCATATTATCATTGCGCTCTTCCCGGATGAGGCAGATCGGTCGCCGGCCTCTGGACAGCCACTCACAGCGGCTTTTGGCAGCTCACACCGGCTGCCAGCCACTCATGCTGGCTGACGGCCACACATGGTAGCTCACGGCAGCCCACTGCAGCAGGGGCTGCAGCCTACACTGTTGCCTGCGACTCAGCAGCCCAGCTCCAGGTTGAGCTGTTGTTCACCATCTTAGCTATAGAGGGCAGTGTCACTGGCCCCCATGTGGGATCTGAACTGGGGCCCTGCTGCTCAGAGCTGATGTCCCAAGCCAGCTCTTAACCAACGCGCCATTCGGCCGGCCCCAGGAATGGAATTTGTTAATTGCTCTTTCTGAAGGTCAGATATTGCTCTAGTAAAGTAGGTTTCCCCCCAGGACAGGCTTTTGTTATGGAGAATGTTCTGGGGTAATTAAAAATACCTGGGTACACTTTTACATGGTTAGGTTTTCCTCTCCCCTTACCTGAAACATAAGGGGACTTTTCTCTGATCTTCATTGTGATAACCTGGTGGAGTTGCTGGAGGTAAAATGCATGAAAATTGGAGGCTCCCCTAATGCCAGACACCCAGGAGATTTAATTCTCAAACTAATCTACACACAGGCTTCAGCAATTTATCAAAATTACCATTTAATTGTCCTGTGAAAGTTATTGATTCAGAAGCTTCTTTAGGTAAGCTGACCTTGGCTGTGATTCTTTGTAGTCACTTGTTTCTTCAGATGTTGGGGCGGTGGTTTGCTTTGCCACCTCACTTTTATGACAGGTCTTGTAAAATTCATTAATTTTTAGTTGTGTTCTTTTTTTCTTCTTCTTGTGAGAAAGAGAGCAATGACCTCCAAGGTCTTTACATGTTAGAGGGAAAACTGGAAATAGAAATTAAATTTTGAATGTTTTAAATATTTGTGACTGATGAGAGAGAGAGAGAGAGAGAGAGAGAGAGAGAGAGAGAGAGAGAGAGATTCAATATCAATCAGGACAGGCTAAGTAACAAATCTCAGTGACTTAAAACACAAAGGTTGACTTGACAGTGAATTCCAGTATGGTGAAGTGAAGTGTGGCAAATTTTCTCCCCAAAAAGGGGAGATAACAAAAGGGGAGATAATAACAAAAATAGACAAAATTGTCAAAAATGGACAAAATTGTCAAAGACAAACACTGCAAGACTGGAAAATGGCTGTTGGGACAGAGTGCCAGGAGAGCAGTTTCCAGGTTCTCGGCCTTACCTGGAAGGGTGCTGACTCGGTTATTGGATGGCTGTCAGCTGTGACTGTGACAGCAGGAAGACCCCTTGTTAGGTGGGGTATTGGCAGGTGTTGTGGATGTTGTGGGTTGTGCGGACCCTACTTCCTGTGTCTCGCCTGGCCTCCAGCGAGACTGTGACAGCAGGAAGACCCCTTGTTGGGGTATTGGCAGATGTTTGCTTCTTATGTTTCCACCGACTGCCATCGAGAATATAGTGGTATGAACACCCTATCTGTTGCTCTGTTGTTCCTTTGCAGCCTCACCGGACCCTGTGTTCATCTGCTGGAAGCTGAGCTCCAGCATGACATTTGGCGTGACAATGGCCAAAGGCATACAACTGAGAAGCTATAATAATTATTGTTGTTGCAATTACTCTTTCATTCAAGGAATGAAAAACTATGGAACCTTTGGTAAGAATAATGAGATTTTGTGACATTTAGCCACAGGCTGATGCCAGTCCCTTCCCACCTCCCTCCAGATCATTATTCATGGAATTCTTCTAGGACAAAGGCAGGTACTGTGTTTTCCCAAAAATAAGACCTAACTGGAAAATAACCCCTTACTGGAAAATAACCCCTAGCATGATTTTCAGGGTGCTTGTAATATAAGCCCTACCTCAAAATAAGCCACAGTTAAGATCATCAGCCAGACATGACTGTATTTGAATAAATGTAGACTTTTATACATGAATAAATGGATAAAATGCATCTTTTGGAGCAAAAATTAACATAAGACCTGGTTTTATTTTCAAGGAAACATAGGAGTGAGTACTGGTAGCTTGTCTGCTGGAGGAGTTAACTTGATTTGGTGGGAGCAAGGAAAAAACCCATACTTAGGTGCTTTGTTTAACATAAAGGGATCTTGGTGGCAAACAATTAGTGAAGGCTAATATCTCAGTGGCCTGAGTTAAGACACTGGTTGGGGCAATCAACAAAAGAGCAGACTGGCCAGGAATTTAAGAGAATGATCTAGGCAATAAGATAACCATAGTGGGTCTTGATAAAATTCCACATAGCCCTGGTGGTCTTTATTTGACTTAATCCCACAAAAATTCCATAAATAAAAATTACCTTAAATTTGCAAGAGAGCACAGATTCAAAACCAGGGTTGGGGGATAAAAATCACCATATTTTCCCCTTTGTTCTATTTTATCTAAACAAAGATGTTAAGGAATAAAATTTATTTGGGCTAAGAGACTATGACTTAAAGTACAGAAGCAGTAATGGCTTTTGGTAGAATTGCAGAAGGAATTTACAGAGTGTATTCCACCTTTTTTTTTAATTAGAGTAATACTCCTAATTTATTGTGCACCAGAAAGAAAAAAGCTAGTTATGCTGCTGTTCATTTTCTTTGCACACATCTGTTACTTTTAGGAACCTCTTCTGTGATTGTTTTTCTAAAAATGTCCCATTCCAGGCACTCAATCTACAGTTGTTTTAGATGGGTATGGCTGATTTACATTCTTGGAACTCCAAGGTGTAGGGGATGGTGTGCATTCTGAAGTTCTCATTGATTTAATTGCTTCTGGGTGTGTGTATTACCATGTGTTATATGTTAAATACTTAAGGAGCTCTGCACTTCATTAAATGAAACCATAAGCCAGTTGGTGACCAGAATGAATATTGCAATGGGAAATTTAGGAAAATAAGGGTGAGGAGATTGTTGGCTTGATATTAAATATCCAAAAGTCACAAAAATTTTAATTGCTTTCAAAACACTGCATAGACTTCTTAGAAAACATGAAGTGGAGCTTTATTTAGTTACATCTCTCTTATGCAATATTGCTTAGCCAATAAGATTTCCTTGAGCTGCAAACAGAGAGCTTCACATATTGAAAATGGCTACTTTTAGTGCAAGTGTCTATTTCTATTGAAATAGTCTATAATAATGAAAAGACTGCTAATGTCTTAAAATATCTTCCTCTTATCACAGTAAATCTATTCTGACTTTCTTATTTTATTATTGTTTTCATCAAAGTGACAAAGTGAAAAGTATTCAACACCGTGCTCCATCCTTCTGGACTATGTAAATACAGAAGCACTTATGTAGTACCAAGTCTAGTAGTATAATATTGTTATTGTTGTTAGTATTATTATTAGAGGTAGCAGTACTGGTGTAAGTGGTGAGTGATCAATGAAGAAAGCACTGTATCTTTCTTCATGAGGCTTGTGCCTACTGAGACAATAAACAAGTAAACCTATTGTAGGCAAGAAAAAGTCAGTCAGGCTCCCTCATCTGGCCATCCAGTGGAGTCGTCGGGTACAGACGATGGAATGTAACACAGGCGCTGTCCATCGCAGTGATGTTTATGTGCCTTATGTAAGCACCTTGGCTGTGTGCCACATTTGTTCTCTTACAGTATAAAACCCGGCCATTGTATCAGGCGGGCGGTACCATGAGAGCCAGTGAATAAAGTATATCTACTCTGCTTTTCGCTCCACGCATCTTCTTGCAGCTCCCAGAGTCGTGGGCACCTTACACCAGGACCATTACACTTCCTAGCACATATACGGACATAATTCCAAATTGTGGAGAACTCTGAAAAAAAAATTCCTGTGGGTGTTGGGGAGGAACCAATAAATATAGGCTTGTCAGGGAGACTTTCTGAGGGCTTGAGACTTTGAAGAATGAGGGCTGAAGAATGGAAATGTGCCACATACACAAGTTTTAGATCTTTTCATTGCAAAGATGTCCATGGCCTTCTTTGTTTTGGGCCTTATATTTGGTGTTATTTCATATTCTGTGCGGCTGAAATTTTGGCATATATGGTAATTTCTCAAAACCTCAGTCTTCACTTCTGTAGTAACAAGGACTAATAACTAATAACTCATACATGCCACAGTTATATTAAGGATTCAATAATATAATATACAATAAGGATTTGCCATACAGGATGCATTAAATTATACTAATTATTATGGTTTTCATATTAGCTGCATTCTGTTCCTTTTTCCTATTTAACACACATAATATCAGAAATATTTACATAGAGTTATGAGTAGATTGGTATCATCTAAAACCATTCTCTCGTATCAGGGCAGAACTCAGCTTGTCAGTCATCTTGTGAATTCCTGCTTTTACTACTTGGATTTTCTTCTCTAAATTCACCAACCACTCTCAATTTTTGTTCATTTTGATTCTAGTTTTGTAAAATAAAAACCTGTGCTGCTCGTCTGTTTTCTTTTTCCTTAAAATCAACAAAACAATAAGCAAAAACAAAACCTTGACCCACAAAAAAATCACCACCAATCAGTGATGGGATTCAGTGAACATTTATGTAGAACTGGTGTCAAATGCCCTTTAACCTTACAGGAAGGGAGATTTTTTAAGTTATAGGGTTTCCATAATAGTTTCTTTCATAAAAAGGCCGGAATCAATGGATTGGTGATACATTGACCATAATCTAGTTTATACTTATGTTTCTCCATCTCTGAAATTTCTAACATAGTACTTGCTATGTAAAGAGTTGTTTACAGACTTTATGTCATGTATACAATATAGATAAAGTCTTTAGGTAAAGATATTAATGCCAATGTGGTAGGTTACAATATAAATATAATTTTTAAAAACCCGGATAAGCTTTTTTAATCACTGGTTTTAAGCCATTTGATTATAATGTGTGTTGATATAGTTTTCATCATGTTTTTTTTTTCCTTTTTTAAAAATTAGTTTCAGGTGTACAGAACAACATAACGATCAGACATTTACATAACTCACAAGGCTAGTACTCATGTGACACAGTACATAGTTATTAGAACATTATTGACTATCTTGTCCATGTTACACTACACATCCCTGTGACTATTTTTTTATTTTAGTTGACATTCAATATTATTTTATATTATTTTCATGTATAGCATAATGGTTAGACATTTATATAATTTATGAAGTGATCCCCCTAATAAGCCTACTACCTGCTTGGATCTGTAGGTTTATAGTTTTAATAAAATCTTGGTAATTTTTAAGTCATTTTTCAAATATTTTTTCTGTGCTCTGCTCCACAGAGCCTTGAATAAGACACCTGAAGTTGTTCCACAGCAAACTGGTGCTCTATTTATTTTCAGTATTTTTTCTTTCTGTGTTTCATATTTTGGACAGTTTCTATTGCTATGTCTTTTCATTATAGTGTCTAATCTATTGTTTATCCCATTCAGTGTATTTTTCATCTCAGGCATTATATTTTTCCCCTAGAATTTCAATTCTGAAGTTCTGTAGCTCTGCTTAACATGCTCAATATTTCCTCTGCTTCTTTAACATATGTGTTATAGATATAATAACATTTTAATGTCTTTTTCTATTAATTCTATCATTTCTTGGCCTGCATGTATTAATGGATTGTTCTACTCATTATGGATTGCATTTTCCTGCTTCTCTGTATGCCTGTGAAATTTACCTTGTGCTGAATATTTTTATAATCCAAAAATATTCTTGAGCTTTCCCCTAGAAAATATGATCTTTTCAAGGCTCAGTGTTAGGCATTGTGCCTAAAATACCCTTTTGAGTATTCTACATGTGCCCATAAATTATAAAGTTTTATGCCCTGGCTGGCAGAAATGTGAACTTCTCCTAAAACTTAGTGAGTTTCAGGGATTATCCCCTCTGCTCCTTTGGTTGTTTCTTTCCTTGGTGTGTAGTTTACTCATACACATATGATGATTGAGCTGAACTCAGCTGAGGACCTGCCAAGGAACTCTCTCTGGAGCTCTCCCCGCTCTGTTCTGTCATGTGAACTCCCTCTGCTGTGGCCTCTCCCAGGTCCTTTGCTCTATATCTTCAAGTCAATGAAAGGATGGGGCAATTTTGCAGACTGAAAACTCTCTGCAGTCAGTCAGATGGGGTAATGATGGACTCGCCTCATTTGTTTCCCATCTCTTAAGGATCCTGTGCTACCTGGTGTGTTGTACATAAAAACTATCATTTCATATATTTTATTCTAATTTTTCAGCTGTTACATGAAGGGAAATAAATCTGGCCCTTGGGTGAAAATAGAAGTGCTCTGAATTAAGCAGTTTTTAAGGAAAATTGTGTATGTAAATTTTAGAGAAAGCTCCGAGTTTCTTGCATAAACACCCACCCTCCTGATATCCTGCAGTCACAGTGTACTATATCTGACATTTCATGTGATGAGCTTATAGACAGGGAAAATGTTCAGTGTTTTATTGAACATGAATTACAGCATTTCAGTGAAGGAAATGAAACCCCTCTTAGATAAAGTAATGGTATTTTGAAGTTATCATAGTTCTTTGTTAATGATAGAAAAAACTATAAGAATAAAAATTATCCTAGGTTAACTGTTGTTGGTTACGTGGTTTTAAATTTAGAGTACTCAAAATTGTCTTACTTGACGAATTATTTTTATAATTATTAATAATATTTATGCAGTGAATTAATTTTTCTTGGTGTTGTTTAGAGATCCCCTAAGGAAAATGTACTCTCAATAAAAGGGTCTTGTTGAGACTGTGAAATGGGCAGCCTGCTAAAAGTAAAAGGACAGCTTATTAGAAATAAAATTGTTTCTCCAATAATTAAAATCTGTCAGGGACAATGTTAAGTTACTTCAATTTTCTGTTTTATAGTTAGTAGGAAAATACTGTTAAATGCTGACCTCCCCAAATTTCCAAACATTTAGTATAATAAAACTTTAATTTTTAGCCAAATAGTATGTCTGCACATACATGATTTTGATTGAACAGAGGTATTGTGCAGTTAATATAATTTGTGTTTCTCTTTATTACATAAAACTTCTATTTCAAAGAGTTTAAACAATTTTTTATGGTAGAGTCAATCTCAAACAATCTAAGGCCTGTTTCAGTGTAGTTCATTACCAGTATGAATCACAGTTTGAAACATTTTGAGGAGCTTTAAATATGCACAAGTACTTTAAGATTTAGTGATTTGCTTCTATATATTGGCTTATGGTTCTGAATGAACCAAGTGATCATTTAATTTATTACATAGAGATAAAGAATGCACCCTTTAACAATTCAGGGTCATATTTAAAATAAACATTTTTCTAATTTTAGTTTGTGGTAGGTAATTCATTTCAAAGTCTTCCAAAATATTTTCAATAAATTTTATTCACTGGCTACTAAACTGAGCAATACCAAAGCAATTTGTCATATGTTCCAGTATGTCATGATTTATATCAAGTTAATTACTGTTTGTTCTTTTTCAGGGGAAAGGCAGGTTATATATAAGATCCAACTTCAATTTTAGCATGAAAATAGCAAGATAGTTGCCATAGAATCTTGTATCACATGTGGAAATAAGTAAGGCTCTATTTTTCTTTTTCTTTTTCATTTATTTATTTATTTTTCCTTATTTTATTGTAAAATAAATATATTTTTAAATAGTTTCAGCTGTACAACACAGTGCAATAGTTATACTTTTTACCCCTCAAAGTGACAACCCCCTCCCCCAATCCGCTGCCCCATTCTCCCCTCATATCATACATATCTATTACAATTCCATTGACTCCACTCCCACACTATACTCCATGTCCTGTGACTATATATATATATATATATATATATATATATATATTCACTTATAGTAAACATACAATATTATACAACATCAGCTTCAGGTGAACAGTGCAGTGATGAAGCCTCTACCCCATCCATGAAGCAGTCTCCCTAACAAGACATGTGACCATCTGACACCCTACAAAATATTTACAACCTTATTAGTTATATTCCCTGATATGTCTTTTATATCCCTGTGGCAATATTGTAGTTACCTATTTATGCTGTATAATCCCTTCCCCTTCTCCCTCATCTCCACCCCCCTCCCAACTAGCAACCATCAGTTTTACCTCTATATCTCTGAGACTATTTCTCTTTACTTTGCTCGTTCATTCATTTTTTTAGATTCCACATATAAGTGAGATCATATGGTATTTGTCTTTCTTCGACTGACTTATTTCACTTAACATAATAGTCTCTAGGTCCATCCATATTGTTGCAAATGGTACAATTTCATTCTTCTTTATAGTGGAATAATACTCCATTGTATTGGGTTGTCAGAAAAGTCATGATGTATTTTGTCTATGCTTTTCAAAGGTCATTTATTTATATAAAGAACAAAGATCAATCAATGATATATTGCATGTTTTGTTCAATAACCTTTTGCCATCTTTCAGTGAGCTTCATAATTCCTTGTTCATAGAAGGACCTGTCTTTATTTGCGAAAAACTGAAAAAGGTGCTGATTTAGAGCCACATGTGAATTGAATGTTATACCACACAAGGAGTTTTGAAGAGAGTGAAACACATGGAAGTCTGACAGTGCAGGGTCTGGTGAGTATGATGGGTGTGGCAACACATCCCATCCAAGCTCCAATAATTTTTGACAGGTGATCAAACTTGTGTGTGGTCTTGCTTTGTTGTAATGGGACACAACTCCTTTACAATTAACAAGCTCTGGACATTTCTGGATGATGGATTCATTCAAACTGTACAATTGCCAACAGTACACTTTCAAATTGATTGTGTTTGGTCCCTTGGTAGGAGTGCGAAAAACACGACACCTTTAAAATCCCACCACACTGAGAGCATAACTTTCCTTTGATGAATGTCTGCTTTCGATGTCATTTGAGGTGAATCATCACGTCAGGGCCAAGACTGTTTGCACACCACATTGTTATAAACAATCCACTTCTCATCACCAGTTATCAGTCTCTTCAAAAAAGGATCATTTTATGCAGCTGCAGTGTTGCCATGGGGACATGGGGGACAGTTCGAGGAATGTAATTGATAATGTTGTGAATATTTTGTAGGGTGTCAGGTGGTCAAATGTCTTGCATCATGGATGGGGAAGAGGCTTGATCACTGCACTGTACACCTGAAGCTGATGTTGTATAATATTGTATGTCAACTATAATTGAAAAAAATATATATATATATTCATGGGACGTGGAGTATAGTGTGGGAGTGGGGTCAAGGGATTTGTAATAGATATGTATGATATTGGGGGGAATGGGGCGGTGGATTGGGGGAGGGGGGTTGTCACTTCGAGGGGTAAAAAGTATAACTATTGCACTGTGTTGTACAGCTGAAACTAATTCTAAAAAATGTGTATTTCATAATAAAAAATAATTTAATAAAACTTTTGCATATGAAAAAAAAAGGATCGTTTTCCTCACGTTTAATGAGCATATTGCAGATGTTTACATGCGCCATCAAATGAACTTCTTTGAGTTCATGTGGAACCAAAATATCGAGCTTGCTTATGTATCTCAGCTTCTTCAGGCAGTTGTGAATGCTTGAATGATGGATGTTCAATGTTTTTGCAATCTCTCGTGTTATGTCATGTGGGTTTGACTCGATCAATATCTTTATTTTGTTGTCATCAACCTCGGTGGGCCTCCCTAACTGAGGAGCATCGTTGAGATCAAAATCACCAGCATGAAATTTTGTGAACTATCGTTGGCACTGACGTTCCTGTAGAACATTGTCACCATAAACTTTATGCAACTTTTCACAAGCTTGATGTGCGTTCTTCCCCTTATGAAAGTAAAACAGTAAATTATGGCAAAAATGCACAGTTTGGTCTTCCATCTTCAACTTGTTGTAAAATCTCCAAAATTCAACTAAATTGCTCAATTTTTTTTAGAATGAAGCTAGAACTGTCAGCTGTCAAATGACATACCAATAACAAAGATGCGAATGACTCTAGTACTTCCAAAAATGAACTAGTGCCATCTGTAGCAAAATGCGTCACGACTTTTCCAGCAACCCAATATAAATGTACCAAAGTTTCTTAATCCATTCGTCTACTGATGAGCATTTCAGTTGTTCCCAAATCTTGGCTATTGTAAATAACGCTGCAATAAACATAGGGGTGTATATATTTTTTGAATTAGCGTCTTGGGTTTCTCTGGATATATACCCAAGAGTGGAATTGCTGGGTCATACAGTAGTTCCATTTCCAGTTTTTCAAGATACATCCATACTGATTTCCATAGTGGCTGTACCAATCTGCAGTCCCACTTACAGTGCACCAGGGTTTCCTTTTCCTCACAACTTCACCAGCATTTTTTTGGTGTTGATTTATTGATGATAGTCATTCTGACCGGAGTGAGGTGGTATCTCATTGTGGTTTTTATTTGCATTTCTCTAATGATTAGTGAGGTTGAACATTTTTTCATGTTTGTTGGCCATCTGTATGTCCTCTTTAGAGAAATGGCTCTTCATATCCTCTGCCCATTTTTAAAAATGGATTGTTTGTTTTTTTGGTGTTGAGTTGAATGAGTGTTTTATGAATTTTGGATATTAACCCCTTATCAGATATATCATTGGCAAATATCTTCCCCCATTCAGTATGCTGCCTTTTGGTTTTATTGATGATTTCCATGCTGGGAAAAAAATTTTAAGTTTAATGTAATCCCATATGTTTATTTTTTCTTTTATTTCCCTTGCCTAAGGGGATATATCAGTAAAAATATCACTGAGGGTCAAGTCTGCAAATTTACTCCTTATGTTTTCTTCTAGGAGTTTTATGGTTTCAGGTCTTACATTTAAGTCTTGAATTCATTTTGAATTTGTTCTCATGTATGGTGTAAGTAGGTGGTCCATTTTCATTTTTTTGCACATGTCAGTTCAAATTTCCCAGCACCATTTATTAAATAGACTATCTTTATTCCAATGTAAATTCTTGCTTCCATTATCATAGATTGACCATATATGGATGGGTTTATTTCTGGGCTCTGTAGTCTGTTCCATTTTTTTATGTGTCTGTTTTTATGCCAGTACCATACTGTTTTGATTACCATAGCCTTGTAGTATGATTTGATGTCAGGTAGCATGATACCTTCCACTTTGTTCTTATTTCTCAAGATTGCCATGGCTATTCAGAGTCTTTTATGGTTCCATATAAATTTTAGGATTATATGTTCTATTTCTGAGAAAACTGTTCTTGGTAGTTTGATAGGAATTGCATTGAATCTATATATTGCCTTAGGTAGTATTGACATTTTAACTATATTAATTCTTCCCATCCATGAACATGGTATATATTTCCATTTATTTGTATCTTCTTTGATTTCTCTCTTCAGCGTCTTATAATTTTCTGAGCACAGAGGTCTTTTACTTCTTTGGTTAAATTTATTCTTAGATATTTCATTGTTTTTGAAGCAATTGTAAAAGGGATAGATTTCCTGATTTCTTCTTCTGATAGTTTATTATTGGTGTATACAAATGCAACTGATTTCTGAATATTAATTTTGTATCCTGCTACCTTACTAAATACATTGATCCGTTCTAACAGTTTTTTGGTGGAGTCTTTGGGATTTTCTATATATGGTATGTTATCTGCATATAATGTCAATTTTACTTCCTCCTTTCCAATTTGTATGCCTTTTATTTCAATTTCTTGTCTGATTGCTATAGCCAGAGCTTCCAGAACTATGTTGACTAGAAGTGGTGAAAGTGGGCAGCCTTGTCTTGTTCCTGATCTTAAGAGGAAAGCTTTTATAAGGCTCTATTTTTTTAGCATAGAATTATTAAGAGTATCTTGGTGCTCTAGCAGTTCTTTGGCATTTCATCCCTGTATTATCTTAGCAGGCCTATCACCTTCCCAGTTGGTATTTTGGGATTTGATCCTTTTTGTTGGTCAAGTTGCCAAGACAAAGTGGTGGCCAATCCTGAGAGTGGGATAAGCATGGCCTCTGAAGCAACCTGCCTCATCTGGGGCCTCTGTGTGATCTTCAAACAAGGGTGTGGGATGGGGTTAATCTTCTGCAAGGGAAGGGGGCCACTTCTGCAAGCCTAAATGAGTTCAAGAGAATCTGGGAATTCAAATTCCTAACTGTGTTCACCAGATATTCCATGCTGTTTCATGATCTCTCTCCTTCATTACTGGAGCTCTGATTACCATGGAAGGGATCTGCTTGGCTGAGAATTCACCCTATGAAGCTCTATTATTCTTATGATGAAGACTTGGGCTTAGTGCTTCACTCTATCTGTCCTTCAGCTTCGGAGATAAAGCTTTCATTAAATGCTACCAAGAGGGCCCTCTGGCTTTCCCATGTTACTTTAAATTGTTTATTAATCACCCTGCTCTATTATTATCTCTTTTTGATAAATCAGTGGTGCTTCCTGTACCCATGCCTATTTATAGTCTTTATAATCACCACTTCCTTCACACTGCTCAAGTGCAGGAGCATGTCCAGGGTTTTCATCATAGTGCATGTACTACAGACATTTTTGTCACAAGCATTTTTGTTGCAAACACTTCTGTCTCATAACTAATTGACTGTAAGACATTTTTGCTATAAAAGAGATAAAATAACTGGTTGACAGTTTTTTTGTTTGCTTGTTTGGTTTGTTGGTTTAATTTTCTCGACTGACAAATAAAACACCTTTGATGGACAATACACAAATATTTGAACTAGTTGTCTGTTTGTTTCCTTCCTCAGTTCATGAAGTTCTCCCAGTTAATCCTATTTTTAAAGATGTCTACAACAAAGATGCTGTAGTACCTAGAACCATGCAACAAGTAGTGCACCAGCCAGTAGGTCCCCTTTTATTGGCATGCCATCCTACTTCAACACGCATAAAAAGTAAACAATTGTACCATTAGGGTATGCCAGGGGCTATGCCAATTACACTAACCACCAGTGTTCTCAATGCCAGCCTGCCAGTGAGTGATTCATTCCAGATCCCATTATACATTCTGTTTTCTAGGTCCACTCCTGGTACCAACTCTCTTAGATTTAGTTTCCTGAACATAGAATCAGAAACAGACGGGTCCATAGAAGCTCTTTTGAGGAGTGTTCTCAGTGGATGCACCAGTGAGGAAGGGAGAAAGGCAGAGGGGAAAGCTGACTCACAATGCAACTGTCAGTCATGCTGCAACTGACCCTGTGAGGAACTCTGCAGCTAGAGTGGCTCTTCAGAGTTGTCCTAAATTGATAGTGTCAGACTTTTGTAAGCCTGTATCAATCAGCCAGTCTTTGAAGCAGTCCTAATCTGGGTGGAGTAGTTTCCTGGGGCTGAAGATAATTCCCAGGGTGGAATGCAATTATGAGTGATCAGCAGGCAAAATTCTCAGCAGCAGGGGATGAGCCTCACCCTTAAAGTGGGTATCTGGCTGCAGTACATATTAAAATAGAGTTTAAAATATATTACTTGCAGAATACTACATCTTAAAAGTCTACCTTAACTCATCAGATTTCTACTTTGAACCTGGCAATTAATGAAGCAAGTCTGTCTTTCTTTTGACTTGGATATTTATTTGGTGTTGAATAATTTGTTACCTAGATTAGAAGAGTTTACTTATATAAAACAAGCTTCATTAAATATAACAGGAAACCAAGGTGGAAGGCTGGCTTTCTCATTTCACCGTGTCTTTGTCAGAAATCAAAGAGTGGTGTTGACATTTGCAAAGTCATGGGTTAAAATTTAAAATCACCAATGAGATATACAATAATGTGCTTTTCTTCTTTCTATGTAACTGAAAGTAACTTTAGTCCCTATTTATGTTTATAAGAAAACAATTTCTTGCCAATTTGCAGCATCATCTGGTTTTAAAGCTGGCTCTTGCACCAAATTTTGGCCTAATTCAGGCTGCTATCCCTCTTAACATAGAACACTTTTTCCTAGAAATGGGGAGGGAGGCTGGGGCTTATATTATCTTGGCAAAAATGTAGGGGGACCTGATTTTTATGCTATCCTTTGTACTCAGTGACTTCTGCTACAGTTGTGTTAGTCTTACTTAGTTCTGGTTATTAAGTATGATACTTCTTCTCCATTCCTGATGTTTCTTTACCATGTCAAAGGAGCTTAATTAGCATAACACATCTAGTCTCCTTCTACCCTTTTACCAGCACAGGGAAGATGGAGTGACTTACAAGGTCAGTAAATTTAATAATATTAATCAGGGCTTATTTAGCCCAGCTATTCACCCCTCCCCTGCTTTTGGGAATAAGCTATCTACGCAAAGAAGGACTTTCCCTCTGTTCTGCCTACTTACAATCTTATATGGGCAGACCCCCAGAGACTCCTGCCCTGGTCCAGTGACACCAGGATGGGGGAAGTCTACTTATTTCAGGGGCTGTGAAGCCCATGTGGCCTCAAAATAAGTAACATACTTCAACTCAGGAGATATTACTTTTTTTAGCTGCTGATTCTTTTTTATCCTATTTTTCAATGTATTCAGGCCCGAGGCAGGGAAGTAATTTGCTATTTACTTAGCTCTTTCAGAGAACCCAAAATTGTGTTGTATTATATTTGGCATATAATGCTATTATCTCTGGTCCTGCCATGGTCTCCAAATTCCAAATCTATGTACTTATTATCCTCCCATAGCATACCTAGAGAAGAAAAGGAAAACTCAATTCACTGATCTAAAATGTTAAAAATATAATTTAAAAAATATTTAGAAAAAGAAGGGCAAATTAAAACCAAAATAAGTATAAGTAAGGAAAGAAAAAGATAAGAACATAAATCAATAAAATAGAAAACAAGTACCAGAGAGCAATCAATGAAATAATTGTTTCTTTGAAAGACCAATATAACTGATAAACCTATAGTTAGACTAATCAAGAAAAAGAGAGAAGACACAATTGATCAATACAGAATTGAGAAAGGACATTACTATAATCCTTATAGACATTAAAAGGATAATAAGAATTTCCATGAATAAATATAAGGCAATACATTTCGTAATCCAAATGAAATAGGTAAATTCCTTGAAACATTAACAAAAACACATTTCAGGAGAAATACATTATCACTTAAAGATTTGATAGACTGTTAATATAGATACTGAATTGAATATAATATCAATTAAATAAGTTGAATATGTAATTTAAAAGCTTCCCACAGAAAAGACAACTTGGGAAAGATTGTAGGCAATAATTATACTGGCAGAATTTATCTGATATAACTATTTTAGAACTCCAGAGATTACTGAAAGCTTGAAATTTCCAGGGAGAAGGTCTAGCTGGTAAATATAAATAACTTTCAAGAGCTAGATGGGAAATAGGACATTTTCCTCCAAATATTAAGATCTGTATCACTGATTGCTGCTTCTGATGACAGGGATGCTGACACATGAGGGCTGCCATGATTGATGTACCTTCCCCTATTTTGGCAAGCTCTTCCCCTGGAGCTGAAGTGATTTCTGGGGGATATCAAAGGCAGGCACCTCCATTACCTTTATTTTTCTCTTTTCCCTCTTTTGAAAGCCAGACATTAAAGACTAGGGCATTCACCAACAATTGCATATATAGGGAAAATTTAAAAAATGACTGGGTATGCCCAGGAAAAGGCATTGGCTAAGTAAAGACCTGAGAAGACCTTAAGTTTACATCTCAGGCTGATTCTCAGTACAGAGACAGCAAACAACAATCATATAAAACAAAAAGTAAACCCTGGGTAGGGCCGGCCGAGTGGCTCAGTTGGTTAAGAGCTCGCTCAAGAGTTTGAGCTCTGAGCAACAGCAGTTCGAGACCAGCCCAAGCTGAGCAGCCGCTGAGCTGCCAACAGGTAGCAGGATGGCTCAGCTAAAAAAAAAAAAAAGTAAACCCTGGGTAAGGGGAGAATCTGATTTCCAGAGTTACCATATGGATTCAAATATCTAGTTTTCAACATAAAATAATAAGCTATACAAAGAAATAGGAAAATATCTCCCAAAAAAATAAACCAACAGAAGTTTTCCTGAGAAAGACCTGATGATAGATCTACTATCGATAGATAAAAACTTTAAAACAACTGTGTTAAGTATGCTTTAAAAAAAAGGGTGGGGGAGTGTTGAGAAAGAATAAAATGTGTGAAAGAAATATAAATAGCAATAAAGAGATGGAAAACCCCAAAAGAAACAAACAAAAAAGTTCCTGGAGCTGAAAATTATAATAATTGAAATGAAAAATTCACTAGAGTGATTCAAAGGTAGATTTGAGCAGGCAGAAGAAAGATCGACAACTTTGAACACAGGACACTTGGAATAATCAAATTTGAGGAGCAGACAGAAAAAGACTGAAGAAAGTGAACAGAGCCTAAGGGACATGTGGGACAGCATAAAGTGGATTAACATATGCATTTTGGAATTGCAGAAGGGGAAGAGAGTATTTGAAGAAATAATGGCCAAAATTCCACAAATTTGATAAAAGACATGAATATAAACATCTAAGAAGCCTACAAAACTCCAATAGGATGAACTTAAAGAGATTCACATTGAGACACATTATATTCAAACTGTTGAAATACAAAGACAAGGAGAGAATCTTGAAAGAGGCAAGAGAGAAGAAATTTGTACAAGGGATCTTCAATAAGCAGATTTCTCATCAGAAACTTTGGAGGCCAAAAGACAGTGGACTGATACATTCAAAGAGGAAAACAAAACAAATCAAAGCTGTCAACCAAGAATTCTATACCCAGAAAAAATGTCCTTTGAAAGTGAGGGGGAGGAGCTGGTATTGGTGCTGCCTCACGGCCAATGGTGGTCTTGTTGGTGATGCTGCTTTCTGACATGCTGGTCTAACATAGAAAAAACACTGGAGACCAGAACCTAAGCTTGCCGTGACCCAAGGCATCCTTCTTGAGCATCCCTGTGATGGGGTTTATAACATTAACGGTCAGGTTCAGCTTGACCTCCAAGTAGGAACATGGTATGAACAAACTGGCTCATATCTTTAGTGATTATATTAGTGATGTCATAAGCATATGCTATCTTTTGGAAAGGATAGTAAAACATCACAGGGAATGTGTTCCTAGCACTCTTTATAGTGGAGCAGAATCAACTGAGTAACATCATTACCTTGATGGTATTAGAAAATGCAGCCTGAAGATACAGGAGAAATATAGGATCTACTATACCATAGAAGGCCAGAGCCCTCAACTAAAAATAGGTAGTAGCTACTAAAAGAGTGATCCAATTAAAAAAAAAACAACTGTTAAAAAATTTAAAAATAGTGACAAACTGGGTGGTAATATTTGTAATTCATATGATGTGGATAAAGAGTGAACTTTTTTAATATAAGAAGAGCACATATAAATCAAGAAAAGACTAACATTCTAAGAGAACAATTGGTAAAGGACATGAATAAATAGTACATAGACTATTAGAAAAATAAATATATCTCTTTTAACACGTGAAAAGATGGCCAAATTCATAAAAAGAAAAATGCCAATTAAAAGTACATTGAGACCATTTCTCTCCTACAGATAGACAAAAATTCAATTGCTATATACACTATTGGTAGGGCTGTGAGGAATAAGCTATTCATACAGTGCTGGTGGGAGCCAAGAGTAGTATAACTTCTTTGGAAAGTGATTTGTCATCTCTATCAAGATTACAAATGCATTTATTCTTCAACCCAGCAACCTAACTTCTGGATTTATCCTGTAGGTATACCTGAATAATTATGAAATGTCATAGGTACAAGATTATTGGTTGCAATGGTTTGTAATAGAAGATTAAAAACAATCCATCTATAGGAGACTAGTTAAACAATAATACGTCTATTCAGTGAGATTCTCTGTAACTTTAAAAAGAAGGTGTCCTGAGGGCCGGCCGAGTGGCTCAGTTGGTTAAGAGCTCGCTCAAGAGTTTGAACTCTGAGCAACAGCATTTGGTGCCTGGCCCAAGCTGAGCTGCCGTTAAGCTGCCAATAGGTAGCAGGATGGCTCAGCTTAAAAAAAAAAAAGAAGGTGTTCTGATATAACAATATCTCCAGAATATAGTTAAGTGATAAAAAGTAAGATCCAAGCATTTTGTTTAGTATGCTTCCTCTTATGAAAGAAAGAAAAATAAGAATTTTTTATTTGTTTATATTTGTATAAAGAAACACTGGAAATTTATATAAGAAACTAAAAAATTTATCAATTGGAGGAAAATAGTATAAATGTGTACATAGGTGGAAACAAGACTTTTTAAATGTATATTCTGTATATATTTTGGGTTTTAAACTTATTGTATTACATAATAAAAAATACAATACAATAAACATTAAAAGCTACACACAGAGCCAAAATTTCACCAATGGCAGAATTACAATTAGAGGGGAAGCTCTATACACAAAGCTTCTTCACAGGACTACAGAAACTTCAAGGGGCTTCTGAATTCAGGGCTGCAGCTATTCATTTATATTTTGAAGAGCCTTAGTGAAGCAAAATATTCTGTCTTATATGTCTTGTCCTGAAATCCTTCTGTTTTGTTTTGTTCTGTTTTGTTGAGGCATAAGTCATAATTGATACTGTACATAGACATATTTATGTACTTTTGAAACCATTGACACAATCAAGATAATGAACATATCCATCACTCAAAAATGTTTCCTGGTTGTCATTATAAACACCCGCTCCCACCACTCTCTTTGCCTATCCCCAATCAACCACTGATCTCCCTTTTGTTACTTGAGATTATTTTGCATTTTTAAATAATATTATGTAAGTGGAATCATACAGTATGTACTTTTTAGTTACTTTAATTCAGCATAATTATTTTGAGATTCTTCCATTTTGTAGTATGTGTCAATAGTTCATTCACTTTTATTACTGAGTAGCATTCTATTGTATAGATATGCTACGATTTGTTTATCCACCCACTTTTTGATGGAAATTTGGGTTGTTCTCAGTTTTGGACCATTACAATAGCCTAAATGCTATGAACATTTGTGTACAAAAAAGAAGTGAAGGAGAAATTAAGACATTCCCAGATAAACAAAAGCAGACAGAGTTCGTTACCACTGCAAGAAATCCTGAAGATCTCTGGTAAAGGTAAACACATGAGTAATTATAAAAGTTAGTATTTTCATAACTTTGGTTTGAAACTCCACATATTGTCCTCTACATACTTTTAAAAATGAATGCATTTTATTTATTTATTTATTTATTTATTTATTTATTTATTTATTTATTTATTTATTTATTTATGTAGCTGAGCTGAGCCGTCCTGCCACCTGTTGGCAGCTCAGCTCAGGCCAGGCATCAAACCGCTGTTGCTCAGAGCTCGCACTCTTGAGTGAGCTCTTAACCAACTGAGCCACTCAGCCAGCCCAAATGAATGCATTTTAAAAATTACTAGTTTATGTTTTTTGACACAGACGGTGTGATGTAATTAAATTTATGTCATAAACAACTGAAAAGGGTGAAGATGGAACTGTAAAGGAGCAGTTTTTGTATGCTATTGAAGTTAAATTGATAAGATTTAAAATGAGTTGTTATAAGTTCAGGATGTTAAATGTAATCCCCATGGTAACTACAAAGAAAATATCTATAAAATATTGCCAAAAGGAAGTAAAAAGGGAATTAAATTATTTCACTGCAAAAAAATCAACTAAACACAAAAGAAGAGACTAATGAAGGAAATGAAGGACAAAAAAGCTGTAAGGAATACACAACATAATTAGCAAAATGATGGAAGTTTCTTATCTGTAATTACTTTAAAGTAAATAGATTAAATCTCCAATCAGAAGACAGAGATTATCAGAATGGATGAAAAACAATGATCCAACTATATACTCTCTACAAGAGATGCAGTTTAGATCCAAAGACATAAATAGGTTTAATTGCACTTTGGAGTATATATCACCAAAGAATTGAAATCAGGGTCTCTAAGGGATACATGCATACCCTTGTTCATAGCAGCAATATTTACTATAGCTAAAATGTGGAAGCAACCCAAGTCTCCATTGACTGATGAATGGAGAAGAAAAATGTGGCCTATGCTTATTATGAAATATTATTCAGTCCTAAAAAGACAGGACCTTCTGACATGCTACAATGTGGATAAACCCTGAGGCATTATACTAAGTGAAATAAGTGAAATAATAAATCAATCAAAAAGACAAATACTGTGTGGTTCCACTTATGTGAGTTACTTAGAGTAGTCCAAAATTATAGAGACAGAAAGTATAATGGTGGTTGCCAGGTGCTGGGAGAAGGGGTGAATGAGAGTTATTGTTTAATGGTACAGAGTTTCAGTTTTGCAAGGCGAAGAAAGTTCTGAAGATGGATGGTGGTGATGGTTGCACATAAATATGAACATACTAACGACTACTGAACCATACAATTAAAAATGGTTAAGATGGTAAATTTTGTTACATGTATTTTAGCACACACACAAAACAGTTTCCTACAAGGAAAATTGCAGACCCAGATGCATTCACTGGTGAATGCTAACAAGCATTTAAAAGATAAATCATATAAATCCTACAAAACTCTTTGAAAGAAAAGAGAGAATGAGTGAACAATCTCAACATATTATTTGAAACCACATTCAGGGGACAATGCGTCTTAACAATATGGAGTTTTCTACTCCAAAACTAAAAAAATACATCACAAGAAATTATAACTCCAGTACAATGTCCCTCATTTAACAAAAATTTAACAAATTAAATCCAATAATATATGAAAATAATAATATGTCATCTTTGTGTGAGCTGTATCACAACACTGCAAGGCTGGTTTAACATCTGAAAACCAGTCATCGTAACTCACCTATCAATAGAATGAAGCAAGAAAATCATATCATTTATTAGGTGTGGAAAAGTTATTTGGTAAAATTCAACACCCATTCATGATAAAAACAAACAAACAAACAAACAAACAAAAACAAACAACCTCTTAAAAATGATGTATAAATGATAACACCTGAAACCTGACAAAAGATATGCATGGGAAATCTACAGCTAACATCATGCTCTATGTTGAGAAGCTCAATGTTTTCTACTAAAGAGAGGAGCAAATTAAAGATATTCTCCCTCATAATTTCTATTTATATTGTATACCCAGTTCAATTAGGCACAAAAAACATATAAAAGGAATACAAACCAGATAGAAAGAAGAAAAATCATCTTTTCTGATGACGTAATTTAATTAATTTATTTATTTTTAAGTTAGAGTGCAAAATGAGAGCAACTTTTTGTTTTAATGGTGCAAAAGCAAGAAAATACAACATACACTTATCCACATTTTAAATAGTTGTTCATGTGGTGGGTAAATGCCGTTTAAAAACATTTTCAATAGAAAAATCATTTATAAATCAGTTTACAGAAGATTAAAAAAATCAGTGTTTTTAATACCAACTTTAGCTATAAATAACTAAAAAGAAAAAAGATTGTTCTCTAGCCTGTTTTTGCTTCAACATCTATATCTTCTGCTTCTTGCCTTTTGGAGAAAAGATTGCATTGTAAGGCTGCCATCTTTTTGGACGAGGACAAGGATGAAGATCTTCCATAATGTAACCTCTTTCCTCAGAAGTCTGAGTAGAAGGAAAACCAACTTCCCAGAAATTCTCTGGTGTGTTGGGTGGAATGTAGTGGAATTGGTGTCTTGAACAGGAAGCCAGCTTCTTTTCTCTTTTTTCTGCTGGAATATCTGCATAATAAATTTCACATTCCTTACATGTGTGTCCGAGCAATTTTCTCTTGTCTTCTTTTTTTCCGAACCACCTCAATATAAGGAAAGTTTTGTAAGCCAGTCTCTCTTTTGTCATCTTTAAAATATGGCTCCATAAATGCTTTCTGTTTGACTTTATCTTGTTTATCGCCATGAGTGTTTGGTTTCTTTGTGGTAGCTGACAATTCCTCCTCTTCATCTGTGACGTGGGGGTAGCTATCTGGCAAATAGGATTCATATTCTTCATGCATTGTCCAATCAAATGTATCTTCCAAGCTATCATATATTTTTCATTCCCCATTTGGATTTTTTTCTCCCTTTTGCTCTTGCTTCTTCATTTTTGAAAGCATAGTTTCACTAACAAACGTACAGTCCATGTCCACTGTCACTCCTCCTGCTAATCTTGACTGACTGCCATCCTTTGTATCCATTGCAGTAATATCCATTTTTATACTGAGAAAGTTCTGCTCCTGGATCTATACTCCACTGGATATTTTCAAAGGATTCATCTTGGTTGTTTTGTAGAGACTTTGTTTTAGCGATTCTACATGGGTTTAACTGAAGAACTGATGCAAGTTCACATGCTCCATGGTCTGACCTGGTTTTTATTCTTACTGGTTCATGGCTCATGAGAACCAGCACCCTTCACATCAGCAAAGAGGTTCTCTGTCTCCAAACTTTCACATGGACGTAGAAGGATTTTAAAGATAGGATTTTCTTCTTTTATTTGTAATGGTGCTTTATTATCTGGAGAGGATTTACTCAAGGGCTGGAGGATGTACTCCTGTAAACAGGGCTCTCTGGAGAATCTTTGGTTGGCACACAGTTCCCACTCAAGGCCTTTCGGCTTGAGGAAGAGCCCTTTGGAATGGGCTTCAAAGCCTCATAGAGAGTCACCTGACTAAATCTGATTTTAGAGGTCTCACTTCTTTGGCTTTTCTCTTAATGCTGAATAGCTGAAAAGCGATCAGACAGGTCCAAAGGTTTATCAATTAAATAGACTCCATTCATAGTAGAATGACTATTCAGGGGAAAAGGAAAAGCATTTTCTTTATCAAAAGAGGCTTGAGGGCAGCTTACTTCATCTTCACTTTCTTCCTCAATTTTCTTCCTTTTGGATGTCCTGCACCTCAGTGATTTCAAGGACATCACATGTTTATCTTCATCAGTAATTGCATCTTTAATATGCCCAATACTATCCTGTTCACTTACATCTGTAAGTGGTATCTGAAATACCACTTACTTATATTTTTAGTGATAAGCATCTGCTTATTAGAAGACGACTGGCTAATAATCTTGTTCACTTCAGACCCAAGATTATGATGTGTGAAAAGGGTGCAATCTTCAGATTTTGATCTAGTTTTTTCTGATCTAGAATTAGAAGTGCTGCTGAAAGTTGCTGTTTTCAGATGGTTTCCCCCCCCCCCAGTCTCTAAAAGAAAAAGCGACAAACTTGTATTCAAATGAAAACTACTTTTCACATTACAGGTAGCTCCAAATACAGGAGGAGATGACACTCAAGTAGTCAATTCTTCTTGAGGAGGAGTCTTTGAATTAGGATCTGAAAATCTTAAACTACCTTCATTATTTCTTATAGATTCCTCAAAAGGTTGTTTCTTGTGATCTCCTTCCAGACAGGGAGTAGAGCTCATCACCAAGAGAGCTCATTCTTCTGGCATACTAATTCCAAGTGTCTGCACAACAATTGTAGCTAAATTAAAAGATGACTTATCAGTGGGATAACTGCTTGTTTCACGTGTTTTAGCCATTGGAGATTCACTTTGATCACAAGTGTCAGCCACTAGAATTTCATTTTCATTAGGCTTATGTTGTGGATGAGTTGAAGATTTTTAAACTTTTCTCAATTCATTTATACAAACAGAGTGCTCTGGTTTAGTATGTGTTTGTTCTGCATATCAGGCATGGAGGTTCTCCTTTCTTCATAGCCGATGAATGCCAGAAAATGAAAAGGCTGTTATTGGTGAATCTGGAATAACATTTTTCTCCAATTCAAGCTCAGCTGGTTGATGCTGTTGATCATTCTCAATTTTCTGCTGCAGCTGTTTAGAAAGCTTTTTATTTTCTTCCTGTAGAGTATTCTTTTCATTCATAAGCTCTGTGATAAGTTTAAGATTCTGCTGCTGGATATTTTCAAATTCTTGCTGTTTTTCCCACATATTCCGTTATTGCACAGCGATCACATAATCCTGCTCTTAATCGATCTTCCAAAACTTTAATGGTTTCATGCAGGACTGTCTGTTGCTCTCTCAGCTGTTGATTTTTTCTGAAGAATTCTTCAAGTCTTTGTGCATCTAAAACTTGTTCCTTTTTCAGTTTGTTTACTTTTACTTGTAAACCTTGTACTTCTTTATCATGACACTCCTTTAGCTTTGTCCAAAGATCCTTAAACTCATTAGATATACCTGCAGAACCAGGGCTTCCACAAATGCTTCCAGAGATGTTCATCTTGCTCCACACGTCTATTTGCTAATGTTTTCTGACCTTTTCTGTTATATTATATAGGTATGACGTTGTCTTTGGACAGCTGAAACACGGCTTCAAAGATTGCCTCGAGATTCTTGAAAGCCCCGGCAGAGAAGCGGACACACTCCGGGGCTGTGAAGAGACTGCCGCCAGCTTTTGTCTTCTTTCCCTCACTCATCTGCCAGATGCCTTGCGGGAAAATTAGCCCCTAAGGGCAGTTCGCGTTTTCCGGGAGTGGGGAGGGCCGGAGGGCAGCCGGCCTGGCTCAGAGGCGGCCTGACCCGCTCTGATGACATAATTTTAAACATAGAAAATCCTAGGATATCTACAATAAAAGTTACTACAATCAGTAGTAAATTTAACAAATATACAGGATATAATTTTGATTAAAAAGATCAATTATATTTAAATAAAAATATGAAAACCAATTCCATTTATAATAGCACTTAAAAATAAAAATAAAATATAATAGCATTAAAAATAAAATAGAAATAAATTTAATAAAATGCGTGCAACACTGATATTAATGAAAACGACAAAACTATGCAAAGGGGTCCTAGAAACACCTAAATTAATTGATTGGAAGGCTCAATATTGTTAAGATGCACTTCCCCTAAATTGATTTATATATTCAATTCAGTGCCACTAAAATATCTGAACAAACATTTTTTGAATAAATTGATAAGCTTAATTTGAAGTAATTTGGAAAGGGAAAGGATGTAGAAAATCCAAATAATCTTGAAAAATATTGCAAGGTTAAAGAGCATATATTACCTCATTACAAAACTTACTATAGAACTATAACAATCAAAACACCATGATATTGGCATAACATTAGATAGCTAGATAAATAGAACAAACTAGAGACTGAAAATATAGACTCACAGTTGATTTTTACAAAGGTATATAGGTAATTAAATGGGAAAAAGTTATTCTTTTCAACAAATGCTACTGGTACATGTGGATATCTGCATGGAAAAAATATACATCCATCTTTGCCTCCCATCATAAATACAACTTAAATTTAAATGGGAATTTGGCCTAAATGAAAGTGCTATAATCTATTACATTTCTAGAATAAATAGAATACCTTGGTATTATTAGTTAGTCAAAAGTTTCTTAAAAGATACCAAAAAATGAACGATTAAAGAAAAATAATTGATAAAAGGATCTTCATAAAAATAAAAATGTATTTCAAAACAAAATTAAAAACTGTTCAAAAATATTTGAGAAAAAACGTAAGCTATAATACGGAGACAATATATTTATAAGTATGACAAAAGTCTTGTATCGTGTGTGTGTACACATTTATGTACATTTATGTATACATACAACTTGTAACTCAACAATAAGAAGAAAACTCAATAAAAAGGGTAAAATATTTGAATAGACACTTCATAAAACAAAATACAAATCACCCAATAAAACATGAAAAGATGCTCAACATTTCTTGTCATTAGGGAAATGCAAATGAAAACTGCAATGAGATATCACTACACTCACTAGAAAGGCTAAAAATTAAAAAGGCTAACAATACTAAGTGTTAGCAAGTATGTGTAGGAACTGGAACCCTAATATATCACCTATAAGTATTCAAAATATTAAAACCACTTTGGAAAATATTATGGCAGTATTTTTTTAAATGTAAAAATAAACTTACCATTTGATCTATGTATCTCACTCCTAAGTATTTACCCAAAATAAATAAAAGCATACATTTATCCATTCTTTAATTAAACATGTTTATGATAGCATTATTTATAATACCATCAATATTGGAAACAACCCAAATGTTCATCAATTAGATAATGGATAAACAAATTGTGATGCACATACTATGAAATAAAATAGTAGAGGGTCGGCCGAGTGGTATGTTGGTTAAGAGTTGGCTTGGGATGCCAGCTCTGAGCAGCAGGGCCCCGGTTCAGATCCCACATGAGGGCCAGTGATGCTGCACCCTCTACAGCCAAGATGGTGAACAACAGCTTGACCTGGATCTGGGCTGCCATGAGCTTCCATGAGTGGCTGGCAGCCAGCGTGAGCTGCTGTAAGCTGCCGTGAGCAGCCGTCCAATGGCCAGTGAGCGACTGCCTCACCTGGGAAGAGCACAATGATAATACCAACATGGGCCAGTGAAGTGATGTCCTCCACGACTAGACTGAAAAACAAAAGGACAGCAACTTGTTTGTTCCCCTTCCCCTATTCCCCAATGCTGTTTCTCTCCGCCAATTCCCCAATAAAACCTTAAAAAAAAGAAAGAAAATAGTACAGCAATAAAAAGGAACAAAATGTTAATATGAATAACAACATGGATAAATCTAAAAAATATGCTAAGCAAAAAGTGGAAAACAAAATACTACATATATCATTATATTTGTATAAAATTTAGATGAAGACATTTACAATGTCAGAGAGAATATCAGTAATTTTATGAGGCTAGGACTTGGGAAGAGCACAATTGCAAAAGTGCACAAGGACACTTTTTAAGGTGATTGAACAATTTTATGTCTTGATTGAGGTAGTAAAAGACTGAATACAATTGTTAAAATTTACCAAATTGTACACTTAAAATGGGTGAATTTTTATACACAAATTATAACTCAATAAATATAGAAATGAAAATTATAGGCTCAGTATATACTAGAATTGATGTCCAAAAAAAATCTTTGAAATCAGGAAGATGAACAAATTCCAAACAAAACACAAAAATTCACTCCGAGTCACATTATAATGAAAGTACAGAACACCAAAGACAAAGATATTTTTAAGCAGCTAGAAATTAATATATATTTTATCAAAAGTACAATAATTAGACTGTCAGCAGATTTCTTACTAGCAAAATAAAAAAGGAAAAGCAAGTCAATGAGGAATTACATCTTCAAACTCCTTGAAACCACTGTCATAATTTGTGGAATTAATAAAGATCTCAAGTAGTATGTAAGTTAAAAGGAAGGTAAATTGGAAGGTGACTTATAAATATTATATGTACTATCAATTATATTTATACAATTGTAGTATACATATAGTATTTAATGCTTTTTGGAATATGTAATGCACTAGACTAAAATTGTTAGTAAATACAGAAAAATGTGACCTGCTAGTCATTTTTTTGTGCATTGAATAATAAATATAAAAAAATAACAAAATTTTTAAAATCAACATAAAATCCTTTGGGAAATTCAAGAGCTTGTCAACCATTTATCCCAAAACTAAATAAGCATTTTACAAATGCTTTAAAATAAAATAAAGGAAGTGTATAAGCATTTATATGCTTATAATTTTATAACTTCTGGCTCTATTGAACTTATTAATATATAATGTTCATCTATGTCTTGTAATCTTTTCAATTTAAAGTCTATGTCTGATATTAGTACATCTACTCTAGCTCTCTTTTGGTTACTATTTGTATAAAATATCTGTTTTCATCCTTTAACTTTCCATTTATTTGTGTCTTTGGGTCTAAAGTGAGTCTCTTGTAGACTGCAAAATTAGCTTTTATAATTGTCCATGTAATTATCTTTACCAGAGATCTTTATTTTTTCATATGGTTCTGCATTAATGTCTAAGGCCCTTTACTTTATTTTTTTTATTATTTTTTATTATTGTTAGTTTCAGGTGTACAGAACAATGCAATAGTTACCCTTTTCACCCTCACAAAGTAACAACCCCCCTCCCCCCATC
>NW_017732306.1:64013-96245 GCF_001890085.2 Hipposideros armiger | reverse complement strand
CTGTCTTTTTCTATCCCTGCGGCCAAATTACAATTACCCAATTGTATTGTCTCATCCCTTCCCCTTCTCCTTCATCCCCACCCCCTCCCGACTAGCAACCCTCAGTTCTTCCTCTGTGTCTCTGAGACTATCTCCATCCACTTCTCCCATAAGGCCCTTTACTTTCAACCTGAAAGACTCCTGTAATGTTTCTTGGAGGATTAGTCTAGTAGTAATGAATTCCCCCAGCTTTTTTATCTGAGAATGTCTTAATTTTTTCCTTTATTTTTGGAGGAGAGTTAATTTTGCCAGGTATAAAATTGTCACTGACAGTTTTTCTTTCAGTGCTTTGAATACATCAGCCCACTGACTTCTGGCCTCCAAGTTTGAAATCTGATAATCTTATTGAGGATCACTTGTATCTTATGAGTCATGTCTCTCTTGCTGCTTGCTGCTTTCAAAATTATCTTTGTCTTTTGATTGATTATAATGTATCTCAGTGTGGGTCTCTTTGAATTTATCCTACTTGGAATCCGTTGAGCTTTTTGGATTTGTAAATTTATAACTTTCATCAAATTTGTGGTTTCCAGCCATTATTTCTTCAAATATCCCCCCCCCCTCTCTCTCTCTTCCTCTCTCCCTCTCTTTCCTTCTGGGGCTCACACAATGCATATGTTCATGCATATTATATTGTGCCAGAGGACCTTTAGGCTCTGTTTACTTTTCTTTATTTTTTATTCTTTTTTTCCTCAGACTTGATAATTTCAATTGCTCTATTTCAAGTTTGCTGATTTTTTTCTTCTACCTTTTAAAATCTGACTTTGAATCAACCTGATGAATTTTTCATTTTACTTATTTTACTTTTTAGCTTCAGAATTTTTTTTTGGTTTATTTTTAGGTTTTCTGTCTTTTTATTGACATTTTCATTTTGCTATCTTTGTTGGTCTTCTTTTAGCTGTTTGAGCATCTTTAACATAGTTGTTTATGAAGTATTTGTCTAGTATGTCTTATGGTTGGACTTCCTCAGGTATGCTTCTGTTAACTCACTATGTTCTTTTCAATGGGCCATACTTTCCCATTTCTTTGTATGCTTTGTGATGTTATTGTTGTTGTTAGAAACTGAACATTTGAATCTGATAATGTGGTAACTCTAGAAATCAGATTTTCCTCTTTCCCCAGGGTTTGCTGATTTTTTGTTTTGTTTTGTTTTTAAGGTTGTTGAAGGGTGTCTCAGTACTGGGGATCAGTCTAAAGTAAAAGCTTAAGATCTTGTCAGGTCATTCCATAGCTCATATCTTTTCCTGGGCACATGTGATGGCTATATAAATTACCCCATATGTGCAGTTGCTTTTAGTGTCCTAATCCTCAAATGTCAGACTCCTAAAAAGGGAAAGAGAGGGAGTAAGTGATTTAACTTTATATCCCCTGGAAGCAATTTCAGCTGGTAAAGTTTGAAACATTGTTGGTGGCCAGTTTCTGTGCCTGCACCTGCATTCAAAAGCAGAAATTAGCAGTCAGATCACAGAATTCCAATATTTGGAAGAAAAAGTCCTTATTGCTCACCCTGTCTCTAGCAGGCCACATTAGGAACTCATGCATAGCTGCCTGCCATGGGGCTGGGGAATAAGGATTTGGTAGCTGCTATCTTCCTAAAGGATGAAATTAACCACAATTTACCAGCCAGTCTTTCTCCTGGAATCCGTAAGCCTTTTAATAGACTCAATAGTGTCAAAATAGTTACTTCAGGCTGTTTCTGCCAGTATGATTGTTGTCTGGGTGGAGCAATGAATTCCTGGCACTTGTTACTCCACCATCTTCCCTGACCAGTATGGTTTCTTTTTAGTTAGGAAAAAACAAAACAAAAAAACCAAAAAACAAGAAAACTAATATGTAGATAACAAGTACTAAATTCTCACCATCAGTTATTTGTTAAAGCAAATAACAAAAGTATATTAATGAAATGTGTTAAAAATAACTTCATGATGATAATATTCCAATAGCTCTATGATCTTTGCTATTAACAACTGCAAGATTTAGTTTTCTAGCAAAATTTTTTATCTCTCTATTTGCTCTATTACACACACACACACACACACACACACACATACACACACACACACTTTGTAAGATTTTTCACACCATCTTGTTCTTATGAATTAAGTTCATGTTCTTTCTGCTTTTGACTACTTACACATTTTATGAAGGAAAAAAATAATGATCATTTAGCAAATCAATAATCAAAAATGATCCCTTGCTTTCATTAAAGATCTTTCCAAGCCACTAGATATTTGAAGAGAAGCCTTCCAAGAACACTTCCATGGTAATTAAAACATGCAGGTAAAATTGATTTTATCTTATGTTAAACAAAACATTTTTAGATTCTTAGCAACAAGTAACATAAATTTATCCTCAGTTGGCATGGAGGTGGGCATGGTTAAAAAACCGTGATAAGCTTTCAGGATTTCATATGTAGCAGAGCAGCTCCCTCGCTGTGATCTATTGAAAGTCAGTCCTTGACACAAGTGTTTGAAAAAAAGATAAATAGAGAAAAAAAGGAAAAAATGAAAAGAAAAAACATGATAAGCTCAGTTGTTCCTCTTACATTTAGAGCTTGCTTTACAGTACAACACATCTGTGAGATCAAAAAAGCTGAACTAGAGCTTTCTTTGCCTACCCATGCATTATCAGTTAAACAATCACGAAGTAGAGTTTTTTCTATGTATGTGGTTTTAGAATTATTCATTGCAAATATTCTATATCCTTTCCTATTTAATTAATTCCAGAGATTGAGCTTATACTTATGGCAATGTCAAATTATCACTTATTCTGTGAAAGGCAGCATAAATACTCTTCATTCTAGTTCAACACAATTTTTTTTCTTTTTCCCATTTTTATAAACAAATATATATTAAATATATTAAAAAATATAAACAACAATCTCAATCAAGTTGGGTCAGATATAGTTGTTTCCATAATATGGCTTAAAGCCCCTTTAGCCATAGCTGTTAGGGCAGGCTCCCAGCTTGAACAGAGAACTGTCCTTGTGACCAAACTTTTGGCAGCTATTATAATTTAGATAGGAGTTAGAACCAAGAAAAAGGCACCACTTATGTGTAGCAGTAGGTCTTGAGACAGGAGTACAGACCCTGACTTACCCAAGATTACATAGGAAGAGTTATAGGGTTGTTAAAACTAGCAGCCATGGGTGGAGTGACATTACTAGGATTTATCCTGTACTTCTTTGAACCAGTGATAAGCCCAACCATTATTATTCCTTGTAGGAAATGCAATGAAGGTAGTTGCTACTCCAATAAAGCACAAAAGTGTGAAACGACCAAGGTAGTATTTTCCTTCTGGAATCCAGCCCAATATAATTGCTGCCACAGCTGCAAGAAAATCTACTACTGAACCTGCATTAAGGCAATTTTGCAAATTATTAGGTTCTACGTTTCAATAGGTGAATCCATCTTCCTAACATTTGCTGCAGTTGATAATTTGGATGCCAATGTCATTTCCAAGTTCCCTTGAGACCAAGAAGTGCTACACTAAAACAAAAACTTTCATTTTTTCAAAAACACTTCTGTATTATTTTCCTGTTATTATTGCTGTAACAAATTACCACAAATTTAGTGGCTTAAAGCAACACATATTTATTATCTTACAGTTTGAGAGATCAGACTTCCTAAAATCAAAGTGTCAGCAGGATGACATTCCTTTTGGAGGTTCAGGGAATAATGTGTTTTTTTGCCTTTGCCAGCTTCTAGGGGCTACCTACTCTCTCTCTCTCTCTCTCTCTCTCTCTCTCTCTCTCTCTCTCTCTCTTTCCCCTCTGCTTCCATTATTGTATCTTTGTATCTCTTCTCTCACACTGACCCTTCTGCCTCTCTCTCTCATAAGCATCTCTATGATTCCACTGGGCCTACCCAGAGAATCCAGAATAATCTTTCTATATAAAAATCTTTAAATTAGTCACATCTTTGCAGTTCTTTTTGCCACATAAGTTAACATATTTATAGGTTCTGGGGATTAGAATATGGACATCATTGTGGGGCCATTATTCTGGGTACAATAGTCTACTCTCTGATACCCAAAGATCCATGCTCATCTCACACACAAAATGTATTCATCCCATCCCAATATCTTCAAAAATCTAAAACCACTGCAACTTCTCAGTCCTGTACTATATCCAGAATCATACCAACTGAAAGTGTTCCAAAACCAGTTAGAAAAACAGCACAAATATTCGCAATGTAATAATGCCACCAGACTCCTTTTATATATTTTTTTTACAATGGTATCTTCCTCACCATCACTAGGAACACCTTCATCTTTTAACATGGCAGTAGTTTCAGAAGCCTCCCTTCCAAAAGTATAATTCCAACTATTGTAATTATAATTGGCATAGTTATCCTACATTTGGCTACAGCTTGAAAGTCCTTGATGAATTTTGCCATGAAAAGACTGCTCTGTGAAACTGATACTCCGTATGATGTTCTGATCTATTATGAAAGGTCTGAGCTCCAGTTATAATCCATCTTGCCGATGCCTGCTTTTTTAATGCCTGTCTTTCTGGTAAATGATTGGAACCATCCTCAGCAGTAAGTTAAAAAAACTTATCAGATTGAAATGTGTTAAATTTAAGTCCATTCTGCAAAACTTCTTCCACTAGTTGGACCACTACTTGTTGTGTTAGTAATAGATCTTTCTTTGCTATTAGTCATTTTGTCATTGCAACAGACCAATTACATACTTCTTAGGTTTCAAGCTTCATGAGGAACCATAGGAGTTGAATCAGAACTACACAAACATTGGTTTTAAATTAAGATGTTGATTTCACTCTGTGTAAAAGAATAATGTTTCCACTAAGAAAAAGTGTTCAGTAGTTAAAGTAAGAATTGGATCTAAGAGCACCAAACACAGCACCCAGGTCAAACCCAAGACTCCCTCAAGTATCACCTGCCCCATGTGGAGGATGAAGGGAACACTATGGGTGGGGAATGAAATGGTCATTCACTTCATTCCCAAGCATCTGAGGCTTCAGCCCTGGGGTTCTTTTTGCTTGGACCCTTCTCACACCGTTACCTACAATTCTACTTTTAATGTTAAATGTGGACTATATTCATTGTCCACCTCAGCATATACACTCCTATGAATCACACAGTTGAACCAGGAATGTTGCAGAATACTGTTTTGCTCTGAATCAACAAGATTTTTGAAACATTTGTGGTCCTTATAGCTCACTGGACTTCTTGCATGAGCCAGCCAATCATTTTCATACTTAAAAAAAAGAGAAAATGGAGCTTTAAGACTGTACAGCACAGTGCCTTTATCTTGCCACCATTGCCAATCTCCGAATGTCCCCATAGTTGCATCAAAGTTATAAATGTTGTCGACCTGCCTAAAGATGTTGCAGGTTATTTGATCCTTGCCCTATGAACATAACTGTCTGACATTTGAACCATGAAAAACCTGGCTTGTGTTTAGAAAACCTTCATATGAGGAAAATTCTTGGCTTTCTGAAGCACAGTCAGCAATTCTCCACAATTTAATATAATAGTCAACAAGATTAATTTATACCATTAGGAATATGTACCTGGCTAACTGTGATACATTCCTCTGGAAAAATAATAGAATCTATGTAAAATATTGGTAACATCTGATATTTGACAGAGGAGTAACACAGGGCCAAATATATTTTTTTTAATTATGTGCCTGTGTCTTTGGTTCTCAGGGCAGAGATATTGAAAGACTAATTTTTAAAATATGATTTCTTTTCCTCCTTCCATGATTGTTCCATTGGGAAAGAACTGGAAAACTGGGAGCAATTCTAAGACTCTGAGGTCACATAGTTTTAAGTAGACCCTGGCAACTGTTATGGCTCCAATGACCTCTTGCTTTGAGAGACAAAGTCATGTCCTCAGGACTAGCCAGAGGCTGACATGCAGGAAAATGTTTGCCTCCATATCTAATAGTTGTTGAAATCTTCTACCCTCTTTAATCATTACCATGGCAGGCAAAACCAAATAATCTCTACACCATCCATTTAAAACAATTTTTAAAAACGCTGGACTGAATAAGAAGCTTTTATTTTCATCCTTATCTGAGACTTAAAAAAAGAAGAGATATAGTGTTACACTTTCATCTTAATCGTTACCTCAAAGAAATCCAAGAAAGTGTGACTAGTTAGAGGTCTTTGGGATTCTGCTTTAGTGACTAAATTAAAGAATGATTTGAAATGAATTTTTACATTTAAGTAATATTAATATAATATAATAATATAATATACTATAATTAATATAAGTTTTTATTGAGCTCTGCACACATACCATGAACCATGTTACTATGTAACATCTATAATATGTAATAGAGCTACTATTATTATCTCCATTTTGTAAAAGAAGAAAGTATGCTACCGAGAGATTAAATAACGAACCCAAGTTCATAAGCTATTTGTAGAACTGAAACTTAAATCAAGATCTGCCTGACCCCAAAGATACACTGTAAGATACTGCAGAATACTGCAGCTCCTGAAAAACAGAACAAGAGAATCTAGTTTTTAAAAATAAACATATCCAGTTCAAATCCTACCTCCATCACTAACTATGTAACACCAGTGGATAAATTCCCAAATGCATAGGTTCTTCCACTGTCCAATATGGTAGCCATCAGGACAGGTGACTAATTAAATTTAAATTAACAAAAATGAAATAATATTAAAAATTTGGTACCTCATTTGTGCTAGTCACATTTCAAGTGCTCAATAAGCACATGCAGCTCATGGTGACCATATTGGGCAGCACAGATATAGAACATGTCCATCAGTGCAGCAAGTTCTATTGGATAGTGCTGGTCTAGGTGAATATGCCTACATGAGGTAGCAACACCTCAAAAGAAATTTTAAAATTTAATAATTATCAAACTTCCTCAAAATAACGATACATTCTTACTGAATTTCATAGAGAATATTTTTTTAAAATTCATTAATGTCAAATGATATGGGGAGAAATATTTTTGCTGAAAGCCCAAATTATTCTAAAATCCCTAATCACACCTTTTCTTTTAGACAGATATTATTGGAATTACTTTTGTGCATCTAATGCAAATTGTTTAATTTTATTCTTATCTTTCACACTGCCCTTGTATTTGAAACCTAAAATTGGCTTCTAATTAGCACATCTACTGATTTCTATTTTTGTTTTAATAGTATGAAATTATAAAGCCTATGTTCCATATCAGTAGTATCAGTCTTTATATTTCCATTTTTCAATCATTTTACAAAATGAAGAGTGAAAAATGCAATAAAATGTTAAAGTTATAGTACAAATATGGCTTTATAGATAATGATAGGCAAAACTGAACTGGCTATCCTGTTCCAGTTTGAAAAGTTTGCTTATTTGAAGGGTAAAATTTGAATGTCATATAAATGCTGGGTTATTGGTGTCTGAAGGTAGTCTGAAATCCCCTGTATGGGTCAGTCATACAATTTATGTTGATAAGATGTGCTGGATATTTTGTCTTTCCTTTTAAATCTACTCTCCCTGCTACTCCCTCTGCCCTGTGCCCTGGGGGCTGATTTCTAATATCATCTCAGCAATGCCTTGTGCATTGTTTTCCGTTATGTTTGGTCAACAGGAGACACAAGAGGACAGAGGCAGAAGTTTGCTTATGTCTCCTGCACTCTGGGCTAAGGTGAGCCAGGTCTGGAACTGATGGTGTTTGCATGATCCCAGGTGCTATGTCATCCATTGTTGTTGTTGTTAAATGTGATCTCACATTGGTAAACACCCCTTCACTAAATTGTTTTCAGTGACCCACTTTGAATGACCCCAAAAAGCCAACTGATCCATGAACCTATTGGTTTGAAGATAGTTGAAAACCCCTTCCAAGCAAAATAGGCCTTGTTGTCCCTTCACTTTGTGCTATATGTGTACACTGCAGTGAAACCCCAGTACTTTGCCTTTTGTCCTTGTCTTTGTCTACTTTTTTTCCCATGACTTTAATACTATTTATATACTGGTGACTCATACATTTATATCTCTTGACCAAATTTCTACAACATTCTTAATTAGTATGGCCAACTGTGTACTTGGTCTCTCTTTTTGAATTTCCTATAGGCAGCTCAAACTGAACATGTTCAACACAGAATTTTTCTTTTCTGTTCTCCACACTGCTCTCTCATCTGTTTCCTCCCCATCTTCCCTACTTTATATTTCAGTCAGTTACACAAATGCTTAAAATATAAACCTAGCATTATTTTCATTCCATCACTGTCCTTAGTTACTGTCCTGAAACTTAATAAGAGATCCTATGGGAATAATATTTTTTCATTATTATTTGCTATGGTAATAAGAAGGAGTCATAACATTGCAATACAGTGGTATGATGGCATTGGGATTATTAACATACTTTCTTAAAATGTGGATTATCTAGAAGCCAGATTTTACCACACCAACAACTAACAAACTAAAGCATCCCCCAATTTTTAGTACCTTTGGTAGCTATTTAAGTTTAAAATTTTTTCATATACGTCCTCAGATAAAAATGAATTATTTTTTCTAATGAATAATTTTGCTTTTATTTTGTCAGTCTTATTGAGATATAATTGACATGGATACCACACTGTATAAGTTTAAGGTATACAGCATAATAATTTGACTTACATATACTGAGAAATGATTACCACAATAAATTTAGTTAATATTCATCACTTCATATAGATACAAAAAAGAAGAGGAAGAAGAAAAAATGTTTCTCCTCTCCCTGATGAGAACACTTAGAATTTACTCTCTTAACAACTTTTAAATATATTATACAACAGTGTTAACTATAATCATCATGCTGTACATTACGTCTCTAGTTCTTATTTATCTTATAACTGGAAGTTTGTGCCTTTTGACAATTTTCATCCAATTCCTTCTACTCCCCCAACCTAATTTTTGCTTTTAAAATTCTGTAAGTAAATCTAGATGTGGGGATGAACAGATATGTTCCGCAGTCCTTCATGTATGTACTTTTGGCTCTTTGACTCTGCCTTTGAGCTATTAACAGTAGAAACAGGTAGAAGACTATTATTTTTGCATTTGGGATATAGAAGTTAATAGATTCAGCCACATAGAGGTCCTGCCTAAACCTCTGTCCAATGAGAATTCCCAAATCTGTAGTTTCTCAAACTGGAGATATGTGGGGTGAGCTGCAGACCACAAGAACACTGGTTTGAGAAACACTGCTGTAATAGAACTAATTAGCTACATGGTAATCACTCACATTACTATATCTCTTCAGTGGAATTTTCATCTTCCAGCATTGCAGACTGCATCAATTTGTCCTCTGGTGCTAGAGAAATTCCATCCAAAAACTGACTTCTTAATCTTTGCTTACCAAAGGCTTCACGAAATCAGTGACTTAAAGAGGAAATACTCCTTTGCAGCCACATCCTGTCCCCAGGCTTTTTAATGCCAAAGACACATGCTTGTGTTTATTCTTTGATTCTGAGTCACTAGTGAATTTAAATTGCTTTCCCTGATCCTGGGTTGTGGATAAATTATTTTAGATGTGATTTGATTAACACAATGGCACCACCAAAGAAATATATTTTAGTTTATTTTGGTTTTTCAATTATTAGGGGTGTGTGTGTGTGTGTGTGTGTGTGTTTATTTTTTTCCCTAAGGGATGCTAGAATTTGCTTTTAGACATTTGGTATTTGGAGCTGGGGGCATAGATTCCTTTCAGACTGTTCCAACCCTCAGGTGTCAGAAAAGGACAAAGATATAGCTTTATTTTGGGAAGAGAGATTTACTGCAGGTGATGACACTTGGAAACATGGGCAGCATCAGCCTTAAATGAAGGTAGAGCAGATGATCACCAGGTGGATGGAGTCACCGGGAATGCTTCCTCTTCTTGAAAATCATTTTTGTCCTACTTGATAATATTGATGATTCCACAGATGGAGATGTATTCTTTTACAGTAATGACCCCCTTGTCCTCTGCTAAGATACAAATCCCCAAGGAAGTTATTGAACTAAGCCCTACCAGTCAGTGTACCATCAGTCAGTTTATTAGCTTATTTCCCAAAGCAGGTTTTAAAGAATACAGGTGAAATTAGTTCCCACGGGGATGAGAATAGGGCAGGAAATGAAAAAAAAAAAGACTGAGGATGGTGAGAGAGGATCTATTTTACTTGTTAGAAAGCATCAGATAGACAAAATTGATGGGAGGGAAACAAATAAGGCCAAAAGCTATTAGGCGTGATCAGAAGCGTTTCTGCGCCCTCAGCTTTGGGTAGAATTTCTCCCCATCCTTTGGTAGTCTGGTCTGGAGTTCGTCACTGCTTTATTGATCACAATTCAGAGTTGTAAAACACTTTTAATCTCACCAAACCTTTCTGAGTTTATCCTGAATCTTCCTGATCATTCCTGGAGTGGAATGTAAGTGACTGTCCTCCTTATTATTCTTTGGCTAATTGTTCAAATACCAGGTGTGATCAAAAGATATGGTGAACATTTAAATATAAAAAAACATGTATTACAGTGAAAGACACATTGCCATTAACCCCCCTCAAAATACTCCTCCTTACTTCAAACACACTTATCCCATCATTCTTGCCACTTTCTAAAGCAGTTCTAGAAGTCCCCTTTTGTGAGTGTCTTTAGTTGCACTGTCATGGCTGCCTCGATGTCCTGAATTGATTCAAAACATTTACCTTTCATGGTCATTTTGACTTTGGAGAAGAGCCAGAAGTTGCACAGTGCCAGATCCAGTGAATAAGGTAGATGAGGACACACCATAATATTTTTGTTTGACAGAAATTGCCACCTTCAGCTCAACAACGAAAACAGAAACAACCCATTTTAAAAATGGGCAAAAGACTTAAATAGACATTTCTCTCAAGGGGCAATAAACATGAGAAGATGCCAACAGCATTAATCATTAGGAAGATTTAAATCAAAACCATAAGGAGATACCGACTTACACCCATAAGGATGGCAAACAAACAAAAAACAGAAAATAAGGGTTGGTGAGGATGTGACAAAATTGGAACCCTTGTGCACTGTTAATGAGAATATGAAAATGGTATACCTGCTATGGAAAACAATATGATGGTTCTTCAAGAATATTAAAAATAGAAGTACCATATGATTTTGGAATTCTGAGTATGTACACACCCATGTTCATAGCAGCATTATTAATAATAGTCAAAATATGGAAGCAGATCAAGTGTCTGTCAACAGATGAATGTATGAACAAAATGTGATATATTTGTTATATATATAGAAGAAAGGAATGGGATTTACTGTTTAATGGGTACAGAGTTTTGGTTTTGCAAAATGAAGAGTTCTGTGGATGGATAATGGCGATGGTAGCACAACAGTGTGGATGTACTTAATGCCATAGAACTGTGCATTTAAATATGGTTAAGAAGATACATTTTGTGATATGTATTTTACTACAATTAGAAATTTTTATTGTGCAAAGTACTTGAATAGGCATTTGTCTAAAGAAGATATACAAATGTCCAATAAGCACATAAAAATATGCTCAACATCATTAGTTATTTGGGAATGCAAATCAAAACCACTTCACATCCAGTAGAGTAGCTATAATTAAAATGATTGGTGAGGGGCCGGCGGAGTGGCTCATTTACTTAAGAGCGCGAGCTGTGAGCAACAGGGTCCAGTTGGATTCCCACATGGGCCAGTGAGCTGCACTCGAGCTGAGCTGCCTCTGAGATGGTGACAGCGCATGCTCTTAGCAGAAAGGTTGCTGGTTTGATACTCATATGGGATGGTGGGCTGCTCCCTCTCCAACCCCCCCCACACACACACACACATATACACACACAACTAAGATTAGACACAGAACCTTGAGCTGAGCAGCTGCAAGCTGCCGAGGGCAGCCGGATGGCTCAGTATGCAACAAGGTTGCTGGTTAGACTCCCATGTGGGATGGTGGACTACGCCCCAACCCTCCCCACTGCAACTAGATTGAAAGCAACTACTGGGCTTAGATCTGAGCTTGCACCATACAAAACTAAGATTGAAGGACAACAACTTGACTTGGAGCTGATGGGTCCTGGAAAAACACAATGTTCCCCTTCCCCGATTCCCCAATAAAAATCTTTAAAAAAATAAAAAAGTAAAAAAATAAATAAAATGATCAGTGAAATGCTTTCATTATTATGTATTACATTTCCATATATATGGATGTATTGGACTTCAATCGCTTCTATTGACTGTTTATTCTTTTTCTAATTATAAACTCATCACTGCCATAATTACTTAATGTGTTTTAATATCTAGCATTACCCCCATTCTACTTTTTTGTAAAGTACAATTTGGCAATTTTTGCCTATTTTCTACACACACACACACACACACACACACATTAGAATTAATATTTCACACTTTATAAAAACGCTGCTGACTTTTGAGTAGGATTGCATTTTATATTAATAGCTAATAAAGTAAACTTGAGACCTGAGTAATAACATCCTTTATTTAGTCATATATTTGTCTTTAAAAAATCATTTGCTGGATATATGTTTTTTTCCATATTCTTCAATGTCTGCTTCCTGCATCTGCCAGCACAGAGTTGTGTGCTCCACTCCCTCTCACCTGTAAGATCAAGTGTGTGATCTACTCACCCAAGTGTCTTTCCAGAAAGAATCTGACCTTAGTCATTCACATCTCCTTAAGCTACTGTATGAATAATTATCTACCACTGTGTGGTTAAATCAAATTTAAAAGTGAAATAAACCACAAAGTTTTCTTGCCTCTGAAACACTTTAAGGACAAATTGGAAATACAGTTTTTGTTCTCCATCATTTCTGTTTATTTTACCAATTTTATGATTATATAGGCATGTTTGTACCCAGTGAATCCAATACATAGTTTGTTCTATTTTTAAAAAAGATCATCTCTGATTGAACTCAGAGGGGGTCCAAGGTGGATTAGGTAAATGCTATGCCTATTGTATCCCAGGATCACACCAAACTTACAAATAAATTATAAAACAATTAACCTTAAGAATCATCTCTAGACCAACTGAGCAGAACCCCTACAACTAAGAATATAACAAAGAGGCCACATTGAGACTGGGAGGGGTGGTGATGTGAACCAGGCTACTAGCTAAAAAATATGCATTGATTGGCATTTCTTCAGGTAATCATCTACAAACATTTCTCATGATATAGCTCTTGTTAGGGAGAGAAAGATAGTGGTTCCGGTTAATACTCTGAAAACAGCTAGAGTATATTGTATAGAAACATACTATTGCAATGAAAAGCTATTGCATTAGTTGATTTGAGAAGACAAGGTAGGACTAAGGTCTTTCTATGAAAGCTGAGCATTGTGATGAGAACAGCACCTGAATATAACACAAGCCCTACCTTCTTTCTACAGATATGGACAAAGGGGCTACATATGAAGAGCTACAATTTCCTTAAGAAGCAATTTGGGTTCACTATGACAGACACTGATGGAGTCATCTAGTTCCTAAAGTTCTGGGTCAAAAAGCAGTGCTTTTAAGGCATTTATAGCAATTAAATCATTTATTCAAGTAAAATCTCACGTGAATGCCTAATAGCTATCAAACTAATAAAGGCAGCTGCCCCCATTGAGGCAGGGATGGAGCCCCACAGCCACACCCCTCCAAGGCTCTGTGAGGCACTTCCATAGCAGGCCTAGAATAAATAACTCCACAGTCATTCTACCAACAAGTTTTAGAAAGCTGTTTCTTTTGAGGTTAACAAAAACAAACAGAAATCTTTAAAATCAAGAATAGTCAAACATCCACCTTGTAATTGAAAAAAAAATCAATAAAGCTGACATAGAATATTTAATACTAAGCAATACAACTTTCTGATGCACTTACCAAGATACAATAGTTGCAAAGTCTATGCCTGGGCAACTAAGTAAGTTTGTTAACTCAAAGGCAATAAAATGCTGGTGGGTGCCTAACAAATATGACATAATTTGATAATACTGTCAAGTGACTCTTAAAGCCTAATTAATGACATAGAACTCACATCTTTTATCTGCATCTAAAAGATTGCTTTTTTTGTTGTCTTCTATGAATAGCAAAGTCATTAAAAAGAACTTTTAAAATGTTTTTGAAATGTTTAAAAGTTTAAATGTTAAAAAGTTTCATTTAAAAAACAAACTTAAAAATTAAAAAGCATTTTAGAATGCATTACTATTTGACCACACTGGAAGTGGTTTTCTTATCCTTCAAAATATGGTACCTATCTAATTTGACTTTCAAGATAAAATAAAGGACAGTCTAAATAAGGGCCAAAAACTGGGAGTTTGAACTGAGCTTCTACAGCTAATTGCATTATAGATGCATGTTCACAGGTGCAAAAATTAAGATACTATCTTATGTCAACTTTAATATATATTTCCATAAAATTAAAAGGGATCTAGCAGATTCCAGATCGGAGTAACTATGCTGGAATGCCAGAAGTTTTTTATTAACCTGAGAAAGACATTTTAAAATTTGATTAAGAAGCTGGCATCATTTGAAAAGAAATGACTCATATAATATCACCTCAAGGAAATAAAGAGATGATCTTTTTATTATTATTAATGAATCTGATTAGTTTCAGGTGTACAAAACAACATACTGATTAAACATTTACATACCTCACAAAGTGATAACCCCAACAAGTCTACTACCCATCTGCCACCATACATAGCTATTACCATACCACTGACTATCTTCCCTATGTTGTACTTTATATCTCGTGACCATATGTGTGTGTGTGTGTGTGTGTGTGGAGAGAGAGAGAGAGAGAGAGAGAGAGAGAGAGAGAGAGAGAGAGAGAGAATTAATATAGTTAAAATACTAGTTTATAGTATAAAATTTATTCTTGGATTATGTTGACTAACAGAAATCTGCATATTGGCTGGCTGTACTGTGAAGTTGCTGTTTCTGAATATTGCTTTGTCATGATACTACATATCTACTTTGAAAGAATGTATATAGGAATGCTTCATACAACTTGTTGCTACTGTCTTTACTGTAGTGATAACTGCCTGAGTATTGTCTTCTATCTTTCTGTGTCTTTTACATGAAGAAGGAGCTGTTCTTTGCTCATTTTAGCAGAGGTGGTCTCTCACCAACTGTTTAGTGCTATCTTTCAGGCATTTGAAATCATATAACTGACCATTATTCCCTTTTTTAATGAGTGGCCAAAAACACTCAATTATTTTTTTTACATACTTCTCGTAAATATAAAAGATCTCAAGGCATGAGTTTGAGTATTATCTTTACTGCTGTTTTGCTGGTCTCATCACTTTAATTGATTCTTCTCTGATTTCCTCATCATCTTTATTTTAAATTTTGTCATAGTGTGTATATATTTATATAAACTACCTACATTCCCTTTAATTTTATAAAGGAGGGTATAAAAATAAATTCATTTATAATGTAGGAAAAATTTAAATCAACATATGTTTTCTTCCAGGGAGACATGTTATAGCTCATTTCTTCTTTTTTTCTAGAGGAATTTTTATTTCCCTTTTAAATTGGGGACTAACCTTGGCAATATAATTAATTTCCTTTTTTTCTGTTTTGTTTGTTCATTTATTTTGTTCTTTAGATTCCACCCATAAGTGAAATCATATGACATTTGTCTTTCTCAGTCTGACTTATTTCACTTAGCATAATACCCTCTAAGTTCATCCATGCTGTTGCAAATGGTAAGACTTCATTCTTTTTTATGGCCGTGTATTATCCCATTGTACGTAGGTAATATGCCTTTATCCAATTGTTTACTGATGGACACTTGGGTTGTTTCTGTATCTTGGTTATTGTAAATAACACCGCAGTGAACACAGGGGTGCATATATCTTTTGGAATTAGTGTTTTGGATTTCTTTGGGTAAATACCCAGGAATGGAGTTTCTGGGTCAAAAAGAAATTCTATTTTTAATTTTTTGAGGAGCCTCCAAACTGCTTCCCATAGGGGTTGCACCAATTTGCAATCCCACAAACAGTGCTCAAGGGTTCCCTTTTCATTGCATCCTCATCAACACTTGTTGTTTGTTGATTTATTAATGATAGTCATTCTGACAGGTGTGAGGTGATATCTTACTGTGATTTTTATTTGCATTTCTCTGATGATTAGTGATATTGAGCATCTTTTCACATGTCTATTGACCATGTGTATGTCGTCTTTGGAGAAATATCTATTCAGGACCTCTGCCCATTTTGAAATTGGATTGTTTGTTTTTTTGGTGTTGAGTTGTATGAGTTCTTTAATATATTTTTTATATTTACCCTCCTATCAGATGTATTATTGGCAAATATCTTCTCCCACTCATTAGGATGTCTTTTCATTTTATTGACGGCTTCGTTTGCTATGGAAAAACTTTTTAGTTTGATGTATCCCACTTGTATATTTTTTCTTTTGTTTTCCTTGCCCAAGGAGATAGATCAGAAAAAATATTACTAGGAGCAATATCAGAGAGTTTACTGCCTTTATTTTCTTCTAGTTTAATAGTTTCTGGTTTTAAATTTAAGTCTTTAATACATTTTGAGTTTATTCTTGTATGTGGCATAAAAATATGGCATTCAAAACAGTTACCTTTCATGGTCATTTTGCCTTTGGGGAAGAGCCGGAAGTTGCATGGTGCCAGATCCAGTGAATAAGGTGGATTAGGACACACTGTAATGTTTTTATTTGACAGTAATTGCCATACCAGAAGTGATGTGTGTCATGGCACATTGAACCTTAGTAACAGTGTGTGACAAGTTTCAACTTGTTTGGTGCAGTCAGTCTAGTGTGAGCTATGGTTGAGAGAAGGTGTGTTTTAAAGTGTGCTGTAAATTATCCTCCATCATGACAATGCTCCATGTCACACATCACTTCTGGAATATGACAATTTCTGTCTAATAAAAACAGAATGCCTAATAAAAACAGTTGTCACTTCGAGGGGTAAAAAGTATAACTATTGTACTGTGTTGTACAGCTGAAACTAATTCTAAAAAATGTGTATTTCATAAAAAAAAAAAGAATTAACAGACCCTTTATCAGAGAAAATGTGAACTCCAGAACTTGGTCAGTTCTGAGCAATACTAGTTCTGGTGTTTAAAAAATACACACACACACACACACACACACACACACATATATATGTATATATGTGTGTGTATATATATATATATACACATATGATTACACATCTGCATATCTTAAATTGTAAATTTAAACCTTCTTTAGATGGACATTACATGTCACATGGATGGCATAAGAAATATATGTAACAGCAGTTCTATGAGAGAAGATAAATAATGGCTAGAAAATCAGGGAAAGTAAATGAAGATGATGAGAATGAAACTGGGCCTCAAAGAATGGGAGAATTTTGAAAGGCAAAATGGAGCTCTGAAATTGTACCAGGACAGGGGAATAAAGGCAAGACAGGAAGATTCTCACAATTGGTTTGATGTAGCTGAATATAGAAGTGAAATGAGTCTGGATCATAGGGTGACCAGGCTTAAGCAAATGTTATGCTAGAGGTATCAGGGAAAAATCAATAATCTTAAGCAAAGGGTGACATAAACCAAAGTAAGCTATAGAAGGAATAATCAAGTGGCCCCAACTGTTATCTGTTAGAAATAGAAAGAAAAGAGACAATGAATGGCAATAATCTAGGCACAAAATAATAAATACCTGAATTAGAAGTGATAACAGTGGAGTCAGTAAGAACACAAACAAAGAAAAAAGTGTACTATACTTGAGGATGGTACTCGATGTGGGGTAAAATATAGGAACAAACACTTCAAAGGTAACTGAATTTGGGGAGCGACTAAGTGATTGGTGGCCCAAGTCAGAGAAATAAGAATGTCAGAAGGACTGTTTTGAGAAAAATATGAGGCTAAATTCAATTTCTGGCTTATTGAATTTGAAGAAATGGCAAGATGTATTAGGGGAAAAGCCAAGTTTGCAGATACAGATGACATTATAACTCCAGGGAAAAAGAGACCAGGTAGTGATCAAGATTCCGCCATTCACACTACATCACATAAACAATAGAGGTCAGCAGTGAATGGCAGTGATCAACATGAGGGCTATGATAATAAAAGTAAAATACAAGGGCCGGCCGAGTGGCTCAGTTGGTTAAGAGCTCGCTTAAGAGTTTGAGCTCTGAGCAACAGCGGTTCGAGTCCAGCCCGAGCTGAGCAGCCGCTGAGCAGCCGCTGAGCTGCCAACAGGCAGCAGGATGGCTCAGCAAAAAAAAAACACCAAAAAAAACAACCAACCAAACAAACAAACAAAAAAAAAGTAAAATACAAATTCTAAAAATAATGTTCAATAAACATTGTTATGGACTGAAAAAAAAAGAGTCTGTACTTTGTTTCATAGGCATCTAATCTCCTAAATGACTTCAGTTTTAGATAAGGAGTCTACAAAGAGAAATTAAGGAAATTAAAGTATGGGTGGAAAATGGATCGGAATAGCAATATGATGAAGGCATTCTAGTTATATGAGTTTAATGAATACATTATTGCTAGTAAATGCTGGAAGAACATGCTAGTTAAATAATAGTAATAACAATGATAATGATAACCAACATTATGACAATGATGATCAGGATAACAAAGGAGACACTTAGTTTTGTGATATTGCTGTTCTTTTGGAAAACAATATGTAAAGCAAGAAGTCCCTACCTTAATGTCAAATGGTCCTGTTTGATTTGGTTGGTTGTAAATTTCCAGCTGGTTCCTCATAGGAGAAAGCAGATGGTTTAATTGTTCTTCAAACTGTCCAAGGTCTTTAATGTGCGCCTCAATTTCTCCTTGTTTCTCAGGCAAATGTCTAGAAACCTGTAAGGAAACAAAAACAGAAAAGATTCTTATGGTTTACATAAAAATGGAAAGAGAAACAAAACAAAAACAAAAAACAGAATGGTGTGTGCTCATCCACCTTATTCACCAGATCCGGCACCGTACAACTTCTTGATCGTCCTCAAAGTCAAAATGATTCAGGACATTGAGGCAGCCATGACAGCACACATAAAGATGCCCACGAAAAAGGACTTCCAGAACAGCTTCAGAAAGTGACAAGGACGATGGGATAAGTGTGTTCAAAGTGAAGGGGAGTATTTTGAGGGAGATTACTGGCAATGTTTCTTTTACTATTATCTATCTATCTATCATCTATTTTAATTTAAACAGTCACCATATTGTTTGATTACACCTCGTATGTTCCTCTGGCATATCAGCCTATAATTTGCTTTCTTTGTAATGTCCTTATCTGGTTTTGGAATCAGGGTAATTGTGGCCTCATAAAATGAGTTTGGGAGTTCCTTCCTCTTGAATTTTTGGAATAGTTTGAGAAGGATAAGTGTTAATTCTTCTTTGAGTGTTTGGTAAAATTAACCTGTGAAGCCATCTGGTCCAGGACTTTTGTTTGTTTCGTGCTTCTTGATTACTAATTCAATTTCATTAGTAGTAATCAATCAGTTCAGATTTCCTGTTCCTTCTTGATTCACTCTTGAAAGATTGTATGTTTCTAGGAATTTATCCATTTCTGCTACATTGTCCAATTCATTGGCATATAATTGTTCATAATATTTTCTCATAATCCTTTGTATTTCTGTAGTGTCAATTGTCATTTCTCCTCTTTTGTGTTTGATTTTATTTATTTGGGTCCTCTCTCTTTTTTCTTGATAAGTTTGGTTAAAGGTTTATGAATTTTGTTTATCTTTTCAAAGAACCAGCTCTCCCATTGATGTTTTGTATTTTTTAAAGACTTTATTTTGCTTACTTCTGCTCTTAACTTTATTATTTCATTTCTTTTGCTCACTTTGGGCATTGTTTGTTGTTCTTTTTCTAGTTCCTTTAAGTTAAGGTTAGATTGCTTATTTGAGATTTTTCTTATTTCTTAAAGTAGGCCTGTATTGCTATGAACTTCCCTCTCAAATCTGTGTCCCATAGATTTGGGGTCTTTGTGTTTTTGTTTTCATTTGTCTCAAGGTATCTTTTGATTTCTTTTTTGATCTCATTGTTAACTCATTCACTATTTAATAGCATGTTATGTAGCCTCCATGTGTTTGTGTGTTTTTCAGTATTTTTTTTCTTATAATTGATTTCTAGTTTAATACATTGTGGCCAGAGAAGATGCTTGATGTAATTTCAATCTTAAATTTATTGAGACTTGTTTTACGGCCTAACCTTTGGACTATCTTTGAAAATGTTCAATGGGCCCTTGAAAATAGTGTATATTCTGTTGCTTTAGGGTGAAAGATTCTAAAAATATCAATTAAATCTATCTGGTCTAGTGTGTCATTTAAGGTTCACACTAGACCAGATAGATTTAATTGATTTTCTGTCTGGTAGATATGTCCATTGGTGTCAATGGGATGTTAAAATCCCTTACTATGATTGTGTTACTGTTGATCTCTCACTTTATGTTGGTCAATATTTGCTTTATGTATTTAGGCGCTCCTATATTGGATGCATACATATTTATAAGGGTTATATCCTCTTGTTGGATTGATTCCTTTGTCATTATGTAATGTCTCTGTTTGTCTCTTGTTATAGCCTTTGTTTTTAAAGTCTATTTTATCTAGTATAAGTATTGTTACCCCAACTTTTAAAAAAAAATTTTCATTCATGTAAATTATCTTTTTCCATCCCTTTACTTTCAGTCTGTGCATGTCTTTCATTCTGAAATGGGTCTTTTATAGATGTCATATGTATAGGTCTTGTTTTCTTATCCATTTGCTACCCTAAGTCTTTTGATTGGAGCATTTAATCTATTTACATCTAAAGTGATTATTGATAGATACATAGTTATTGCCATTTTATTATTCATTTTTATGTTCTTCCACACCCCTCTTTTTCTTCTTAAAGAAGACCCTAAATATTTCTTGTAATACTAGTTTGGTGGTGATGAACTCCTTTACCTTTGTGTGTGTGTGTGTGTGTGTGTGTGTGTGTGTGTGTGTGTGTGTGTCTGGGAAACTCTTTATCTCTCCTTAATTTTAAATGACAGCCTCTGGGTAGAGTAGTTTTGGCTGTAGGTCCTTGCTTTTCATCACTGTGAATATTTTATGTCAGTCCCTTTCTGCCTGCAAAGTTTCTGTTGAGAAATTCGCTGATAATCTTATGGGAGCTCCCTTGTAAATGATTTGTTGCCTTTTTCTTGCTGCAATTAGGATTATCTCATTGTCTTTAACTTTTGCCATTTTAATTATAATGTGTCTTGGTGTGGACCTGTTGGGTTCATCTTATTTGGGAGCCTCTGCACTTCCTGGGCTTGTATGTCTATTTTCCTCATCAAGTTAAGAAAGTTTTCAGTCATTATTTTTTCAAATATGTTCTCAATCCCTTGTTTTTTCTTTTTTCCTTCTGGTACCCCTATAATGTGAATATTGTCATGCTTGACTTTGTCCCAGAGGTCTCTTAAACTATTCTCATTTTTTAAAAATTCTTGTTTCTTTTTGCTATTCCAATTGAGTGTTTTCTGCTACCTTTTCTTCCAAATTACTCATTCAGTTCTCTGCTTCATCTAGTCTTCTGGTGATTCCTTCTAGTGTATTCTTCATTTCAGTTATTTTACACTTCATTTCTAATTGTTTTTTTTTATGGTTTCCATGTCCTTGTTTTATGCTTGCTATCTTTTTGTTGAAAGCTTCACTGAGTTATTCTGTTCTTCCCCTAAGTTCATTTAGCATCCTTATAACTGTTGTTTTGAACTCTGTATCTGGTAGGTTGCTTGCCTTCATTTTGTTTAGTTCTTTTTATGGAGTTTTCTCCTTTTTCTTCATTTGGGATGTATTTCTATGTTTTCTCATTTTGGCTGCCTCTCTGTGCATGTTTCTGTGTATTAGGTAGATCTGCTATGTCTCCCAATCTTGGCTGGTGGCCTTATGTAGTAGGTGCCCTGTGGGGCTCAGTGGCACTGTTTACCTGGTCACGTGTGCCAGATGCTCCAGGTGTGTGATTTGTGTGTGTCTTCCTGTTATAGTTGAGCCTTGATTGCTATTGGTATGCCAATGAGTGGGATGATCCTCACACTGATTGGCTGTGGGGTTTGGCCACATCCACAGCTTATAAGCTGCTGTGCAGGGGTAAACCCTGGGAAGCGTGATTCACCCCAGTGTGTTCCAGTGCCTATTGGGACCATCCTTTGGATGTGTTGCTTGTGGGGCTAATTTCGTGGTCTCTGCCATGGTCTGAAGCCTACTGTTTTGGGGGCCTCCTTGGAGGGGCTTCATTGCAGGCCCAGGTTAGCCACTGCCTGTGACTTGCCAGGGATTACCTAATAGGAGCTATAAAGTGATCTAAAGTTGGCTGTTGCCTTTGCTAGAATAGGAGGTGCATGTGAGAAGCCACACTATGAACTGAGGATCGCTGCCACCAGTACTAGGCTTTGGGCAGCTCTGTAACAAGCCCAGGAAACTCCAAGTTCTGCTGCTGCCTGCTAGCTCCTGGGAGGCTCAGACACTGATCAAGCCTCATGCAACACATGAGTTCGGTGAGGTGGGGTCTCAGGGAGTCATTGGGGTGGAACAAGTGGTGTTTGTTAAGTGAGATACTGGTTTGGCGCCAGTTCTGAGTCAGGAGCTACTCATTAAAAGTCTCAGAGCACACTGAGGTTATCTGCCACCTGCCTGAGGCCCATGGACTCCCAACAGACAATTGTCCAAGAAAAAGTGCAATGTGGGTGGGATTTACTGCTCCCTGAGATATTGCCCTGCCATTGCTCAAGTTATGTGGGGCAGGTTCCCACGGTGGAGTAAGCAGGGTTCACCAGCCCAATGCAGATCTGTATTTGGCTCCATGGAAGGGTCCAACACAGGAAAGGTGATGCCCACCTGCTGGCTGCATGAGAGGACAATTTTACACAGGGAAAATATTGACTGTCCCTCTAGTCCTTGTCTTGAAGCCACACAACTCAGTCTCTCCCCATATGTCTCTGATGCCTCCAGAGTCACTGTTTCTTTTTCAGAGCTCAGGGTAAGTGCCTGCAAGCAACAGATTCTGTATGCAGTCCTTTAAGAGGACGTCTGGGTTTCCTGAAGCCTTCTGTTTTACCCTGAAAGTTGGAACCTTCACTGTTTTTCTCATCCAGATGTTATGGGGACTCCTTCTCCCAATACAAGTACTCAGAGCTGGGGAGCCTCATGTGGGCTGGGTCCCTTGCTCCTCCGAGGGGGCCCTCTGTGGCTGAGATATCCTTTCCAATTCTCAGCTGCCATATCACTGCCCCTCCTATCAGTTTCAATGTGGCTTTTAAAAAATATCCTTAGTTATAAAACTTCTGTTCAACTAAAATTGGTTTCTTCAGGTTGGTTGTTTTCTATAAATTTAATTGTAATTTTAGTGTGGTCACTGCAAGAGGAAGACACAGCATTTATCTGCTTTTCCACTTTGGATCCTCTTTCTGTGATACTTTATTTCTAATGATTGAATGAAAAACTGTATCTCACAGTTATACTTGACCCCAAAGACTGTGGTTTTGATGCTGACCTCTAGCATTGACATTCTGCCAAACCCTGTTCTACCATCCTCCCACCCTCACCCCCTACCTTTCAAACTATTGTGGACTGAAGGAGTGGTAGTGATGTAGACTCTCTCTCTCCCTCTCTCTCTCGTGTGTGTGTGTGTGTGTGTGTGTGTCCATTTTAACGTAGATAACACAGACTCTTTCTTAAATTAAAAAAACTGGAAACATGTGTTCCACTACAGAGCCATCAGGATCATGGAAAGAGAAGGCAAATATGATTTTTAAAAATAATATTTAAAAGCATTTTTATAGATTCAGAAACCAGAGATTCCAGTGTGGAACTGTGTACCTGTATCAACCATTAAAAGCAGATGTCTGGAGTCATGCATCTCAAATTTTTAGGAGAGTCCTAGTTTCAAATATTGTCATCTGTTATACTCATCCACATTGTGTCTTCACAGTTCAAGAAACTTGGTCACTACATGCTCATACAAAGTATGAACTGAGAATATGAATAAGAATGAAAGTCTGTTATCTAACTTGATTTTTAAATAAAACTTTTTATTTACAATATTTTTGCAAACATCCATGGGTTAATATACCATTTGGGCCAAAGTTTGTCCACATCTTTTATTTTATTTTATACATTTGTATCTTTAATTGAAAGCATTGCACCCACAATAACATTTTAATTTCAAGTCTTAGGTATTTTTTCAGAGTCTTATCACTCAAATTGGGATCCCAAACTAGGGGCATCAGTGTCACATGGAAGCTTGCTAGACACTTAAATAGTTCAGAATCTACATTTTAGTAATAGTCTTGAATGGTTCTTATGCACATTACATTTTGAGAAGCACTCAGGTGCAAGAGAAACTCAGAGTTATCTTAATGTATTTCCACATTTGCTACAAAATGCTTGAGTTTTATATTACTATTGTTGTTTTCGTTATTATTATTATTATTATTATTATTATTATTATTATTACAATGGAATATCTAATAAGTCTTGGCACAACTGCATGTTACTAAGTGAAAGTATGGATGAATGAAATACCATTCTTAGTGAATAGTAGTGGAGGTATATATCTGACAATAAATAAAAATTACATGTGTACATGGTTTTGTTAAGTGCCAGGCATTGTTTTAAGTTCTTCATATGTAACATTTGAGCTAATTTTTATGATAATAGAGGTGAATTAAAATTTCATAATTCATATTGAGAAAATGACAGGTTCAAGTAACTCTCCCAATGTAGCATAGCTAGTAAGTGGCAGAGCCAGCATCATCTGCACACATGGATACCACCTTCAAGTATTGCATACTGGAATAGGCATTAAAAAGAAGCACAATAAAGAACTATTTACTTTATGGAATGTGTTGTAATCTAAACAACTGAGAATTTTGGTTACTTACTAAGTCTGTGTTAAATGAATTCACTCTAGGTATAAAGACATCAAACAAAGCAAGTATTAATGATCCTTTAAATTACTCATATTGCTATTCCTTTATGATTGTTTGTTTTAAAATTTTATTGTAGTATATCTGTGATGATAATGTCAGCTGCATGGTGCTGAGATTCAAGAATTTTATATTTAAATATAGGAGCAAATCGAGGTTTTCCTAAACATTTGAGTGACTTTTGCACACTTTCTTAGAGATAAATTGTATCTAGACAAAAGAGGGGCGTGAATTGTGGAAGCATAATAAATTTGGTTAGATTTTTATGGTATTATAGAATTTTATGATGAACATAATTTAAATATAATCACTCACTTAAAATTGAGTGGAATTTATTTTTAAAGTTATGGTCAGCAGGCTCTCAGGGATTTCAAATTAATAAAAAAGAAATGTTTTAGGTAAATCATCTAAACTTTTAAATGTTTTCTAAAATAAAAGACAATATTACCAAATATTAAGACCAATGTTCAAGACTCACAGCCACTAATATCATCAACCAATGTTGCCTGACAATGCCCACTGTTCCTCCCACAGCTTCCTGCTGAAGGTCATGGCCCCAGGCTGTTTTGAGCAAGGACTTGCCACTGATTGTACAAAGGGTGGACAACAGATCCAAGGTCAAGGAATATTAACCAGGCTGGTGCCATTGAGGTGACCTGCAATGAAAATTTCTACCAAACTGGGATTATGGTTATTACCCCAGGCAAAATTCCTCAGAAAACCTCAAGAGAGAGAGGTATCAAGTTGGGAGAAAATGAGACAGAGAAAATAGATACAAAAATAGAAGCAATGAATTCACACAGGAGTACAATATCAGCTGTGATGCCAAGAATGTAAAAAGAAGAAACTAGGACAGAAAAGAGGAGAAGGTGAGATGTCCAAATGCCCAAGTCCTTATGCAGAGTTTGCTAGGCTAACCGAATAATACCTGCCATGATAAAGTTTACCTAAATGTCTTTCGTTTTTCTTCTTCTCTTTGTACATAGTCTCTCCATAGGTGATCTCCATTCCTATGCCATTAATGTCATCTATGCATTGATGATTTCCAAATATGCAAAGATCAATGATAGTGTACTTAAGTGCTTTGTGTTTTAGAAAATCAAGCCAAGGAGAATAAAGAAGAAGGCAAAATGTGCAGATGTGTTCTATATCGCTGTAGTTCTGACGGGCTATGGACACTGACCATTAAATTTGGTAACATGAATATCGTTGATGGCTTGGTAGGAACAGTTTTAGAACAGTAGGGACAAAAGCTGGCTTTAAATGGGTTGACTAGAGAGTTGTATAAGAGGTATGGAGTTCATGTATGTAGAAGAAATACTCAAGCAATTTATAATAGAGAACTGAGAAATGGGGTGGCAGCGTGCTGTGGTTTAAATGTTTGTGTCTCCCAAAATTCATGTGTTGAAACCCTGACCCCGAAAGGTGATGGAATTAGTAGGTGGGGCCTTTGGGAGGTGCTTAAGTCTTGAGGGTGGAACAGTCATAAATGGGATTAATATCTTATAAAAGAGATTCCAGAGAGATCCCTCTCCCCTTTTGCCATGTGAAGCTATTAGGAAAAGTCTGCAACCTAGAAGAAGTCTCTCACTTGACCATACTGGCATCCTGATCTCACCTTTCCAGCCTCCAAAACTACAAGAAATAAATTTCTATTGTTTGTAAGCCACCCAGCCTGTGGTATTTTGTTATAGTAGCATGAACAGACTGAGACAGAGTGGTACAAGGAAGTTGGATCAAGGGAACATATTTTTAAATTTGGAGAAATTTCAGTATATTTGTAAGCTTATGGGAATGATCCAGTAGGGAGGAAAATATGATACAAGGAGAGAAAGGTCAAATGCAGGAGTAAACCCTCTAGTGAACAAAAGAGGGTGAGATCCAGTGCATAGGTAGAGTGTTTCTTTATAATACGGTCAGAGTGTAAGACTTTAAAAAGCAGTTAACAAATTTGATTATGTAAATCCTATTATAAGAAAGTCCTGCATTTAGAAAATATGCAGGAACGTTTAAAATCTCTTGGCTATTTAACAGTCCAAAAAGCAAGTCTTAATACATTTCAAAAACGTGTTTTTGTGTTTTCTGTGTTCAGTGCAATAATGTTGACAACAATAATAGATTGCCAAAACTCTCCATGGTTTTGAAAATTACAAAACACCCTTCCAAATAAATCATAGATCAAAGGACAAATTGCTGTGGAAGTTATTAAATACTTAAAAATGAATGATAATATAAACTATACATATCAAAGTTATAGAATACCACTAAATCATACCTATTTCAAAGGGAAATACATAGCTTTAAGTTATTTTATTAGAATAGAAGAAAACCTGAAAATAAAAAACTAAGTGTCCAACATCATAAATTAGAAAACGAGGAATGGGGTAAACCTTAAAAAACTCAGAAGTTATAAAGTAACAAAGATAAGAGAAAAAGAAAGCCAATTTAAGATAAAATTGAGAAAATAAACAGAAATAAAAGTTGGTTTTAAAGACTAATAAAGAGACATTCTTCTGGGAAAGAAAAGGAAAGATAAAGCACAAATAAATACTAGGAATGCAAATGAGACATAACCAAAGATACACAAAAGATTAAAAATAGTAAGTGAATGAAATTGATAATTTTATTCCAACAAATTAAACTTTTGATAAAATGGATGAATTCCAAGAAAAATATAATTTTCCAAAAAGAAATAGAAAATTCAAATTATTACACCTGAAACTACTGTAATATTGTATATTAAGTATATTTTAATAAAAATGTTTTATAACACATTACCTTGAATATCAACAATAAAAATACTTCACTTAAAAATCACTCGAAAAGAAATGTAAAATTAAATAATCCTATAACCGTTAAAACATTTGTATTCGCAATTTAAAATCCTCTCATAAGAGGGCCGGCTGAGTGGTGCATTGGTTAAGAGTTGGCTTGGGACATCAGCTCTGAGCAGCAGGGCCCCAGCTCGGATCACACATGAGGGCCAGTGATGCTGCGCCCTCTACAGCTAAGATGGTGAACAACAACTCGACCTGGGACTGGGCTGCTGTGATTCTCTAGCGACGGCGTAGGCTGAAGTGGGCTACCGTAAACTACCATGAGTGGCTGGCAGCCAGGGTGAGCTGTCAAGAGCCACCGTGAGTGGCCTTTTAGTGGCTGGCAATGATCTGCCTCACCTGGGAAAAGCACAATGATAATACTGACAGGGGCCAGTGAAGTGACATCCTCCACATCTAGACTGAAGAACAAAAGGACAGCAACTTGTCTGTTTCACTTCCCTGATTCCTCAATAAAATCTTAAAACTAACTAACTAAATAAATAAAATAAAATCCTCTCATAAGAAACCCATATGTCCAGTCAATTTTATAGGTAAATTCCAAAAAATTTCAAGGAAGAGATAATTCCAATCTCATAAAACCTTTCTCAGAAAGTGGAAATAAGAGTACTTCCAAATTTATTTTATGAGTTAAAAATTTTTATGATTTTTTAAATTAAAGTTTATTGGGTTGACAACTGTTAGTAAAGTTACATAGGTTTCAGGTATACACAGTTCTGTAATACATCATCTATATATCAAATTGTGTGTACACTACCCTGAGTCAGTTCTCCTTCCATCCCCATATATTTGATCCCTCTTACCCTCATCTACCATCCCCTTCTCCCCTACCCTCATAACCACTAATCTATTATTTGTGTCTATAAGTTTTTGTTTCTTCATTTGTTTGTCTTGTTCCTTTGTTGTTTTCAGTTTTATATCCCACATATCAGTGAAATCATATGGTTCTCGACTTTTTCTGTCTGACTTATTTTGCTTAGCATAATAATCTCAAGATCCATCCATGTTGTTGTAAATGGCACTATTTTATCTTTTCTTATTAGCCTCTCACTTATTAACGATAAGAAAATTAGTGAATTACACTGTTTTCCACACCCCACTTTTCTTCATCAGTTTTAATGTTTACATATATTTTTCCTGGTTTTTGGCATTCATATTCTGTTTTGAAAACATAATTCCCAGGTTTACTTCAGTCTTAGTCCATCAGTTAAACAGGGTTAAGGCTCAAAAGTGGTTTGTTAGCCATATTTCTGTCCCTAACCCTTTCCCCCAGGCATCTCCTGGTGCCTCTATATCTCTTTATTCAAAAAGGGTCAATGGGGACAATATTATCTGAGTTTTTTTGAAAGTTCAAAACTTGTTGTCTGTTCCTTCATACTTTCGTTAAATAAGGACAGATAGAACTTTTCCTTTCCTTTAGGATCTTATAGGTATTTGTTGCTGTGGAAAAGTCTACAAATGATTTGATATTATTCTCCAGCTGCCCAGGACTCCTTATCTTTGAAGCCCAGTCTTTCTGAGACCTGCATCCTTCATACTCCCACCAGCTCCATCTGCCCCTTTTGGAATGTCCTTTCTTCATGTTATGGTTTGTGATTTCGGATGCCCCTGAGTTTCCCTGGAAATGGAATTGGCATTTGTTTCTTAACCTTCTCATGTTGATTAAGTAATTTCCAAGAATAAAAGATGTAAATGTCAATTTCATGTTACCACATTCAACTGTAAGTGACACTTTGTGTTTTATGTTTTTTAAGTGACACTTTGTGTTTTATGTTTTAAGAGTTTTATTGGGGATTTGGGGAAGGGGAACAGTGTTGGGGAATTGGGGAAGGGGAACAGCCAAGTTGTTGTCTCTCAATCCTAGTTGTGCAAGGCGCAGCTAGCTCAACTCCAAGTACAGTCACGATCTGGCCTATGGTTGGCAACTCGAAGCCACTCAGCTCAAGGTGCAGTATTCAATCTTAGTTGCAGGTGGGCATAGCCCATCATCACATGCAGGAGTCAAACAGGAAACCTTGTTGTTAGGAGCACATGCTCTCACCAGCTGAGCCATCCTGCCACCTGTTGGCCTCTCAGTGGCAGCTCAGTTTGGGCGCAGCTCACTGGCCCATGTGGGAATCGAACTGGCGACGCTGTTGCTCAGAGCTTGTGCTCTTAACCAACTGATACACTCAGCCAGCCCCAAAACTTTGTTTTGATATTTTATTTTTATACATTTGTAAGAAATTTAATCATTCTAGTCATTTATATAGGAGAAAAAATTTTATTTTATAGTGTGTCATGACAATAAACTTTAAGTCTGTGTTGTAAGACTATTTTAAGTCTTAAAAAACTAAGTGTTTTTTAGTGTTAAAATTGACAATAACCTGGAATGGCAACTAGTGAACATGTTTCCCTTTTCCCTCCCTAATGATGAATATAGAAATGAAAAGTTTTATGCCTTTCAGGCTTTGCTGGGTCACTTAAAGATTTTTGTAAATTTCAAATTTAATGATGTATGAGAAAGTATTGGGGAATTGCAAAGCATAATACACATTTGAGGCATTATTAGTCATATATATTGTAAGGAGAAAGAAAAAGACTAAAATAAGGAAGCCTATCTTGCAGTTGAGAGATAAAGATAAAAGCACTTGGGCTAACCCCTGAACAAGTCACTTTTATGGAAAAACAGACACATTAACCTCCCAACTCTGCAAATGTCAGTATCATTGAATACATTAAATAAAAACAATCAAATTAGACTTCTGGTAAGATGGTGGAATAGACAGACGCTGTTCCGACTACCTCCCAGGATCACAACAAAATTACAAATAATTTATAAGATATTCAACCTCGGAAGTTCCCTGGACCCTAGATGAACAGAACCTCTAAATGAAGGACTTAAAGAGGAGGCCACATCGAGTCCAGTAGGAGGGGCGGAGACGAGAGAGGGCGAACCCGTGAGGGACACCTCAGTGGTGGGGAGGCTTCTCCGGTTGGGGGCGAGACCCTCCGGCCCCACACCGCGCTCACCACCCCAGAGTTACATTGCCAAGAAGAGGAATTCTATGATAGCTGGAAGGAGAAAATAGTGAGGACTCTCTCTGCTCGGCTCGGTGAGGCTGGGGGCCCCTGGAGAAACAGTGGAGCCGGCAAACCGACTCGCTCGCTGGTGAGCACTCACCCGGTTCCTGGTGGAGGGAGTAGCTTTGTGAGCGGGGCCCAGGAGCCTCCGGGAAGGACTGAACTGAGTGCCTTCGGCGTCAGAGCTGGAGGTTTTTGGAACCATTGTTCCCTTGGTGTAAAGCTTGCACATGAGTAGTGCACAGGAGGCTGCCATTTTTTCAGGGCTGGGCCATCCCACAGAGGCACAGATCTGGGACTGCATTGGTCTGCTGGAATTGGCACAGGAGTGTGTGTATGTGTGTGCGCGTGCGTGCATGCACATGCAGCCTTGGATCCCCACCCTCCATACTGTTTGTGCTATGTAGCCAGGAAAACGCCGGGCAAGTGCTCTCCGACTACAACAGACTGCTTATTGAGACCCGGAAGTGTGTGACTCGCCTTAGGTCACTGATTTCCGCACTGCACATGCAGAGTTGTCTTGGTGGCAGTTGGCTGTCGGGCTGCTCGGCCTGATCTTTGAGTGGCTGATTGGGACAGGCTGAGGCAGGGAGTTTTCCTGGGAGTGTAGGGCCACAAGCTGTGCGCCTGCGTGATTCAGCCAGGGCTTTCCGGGCGAGTTTGTGTGGGTTGGCTGCTGATGCAGGAGTGGATGTTGCTCTGACTTGGTGGGGGCCACTGAACACACCCTGTGGTGCCTTGGGGGCCTGCCCATCCCACCTGGAGCTGTGTTGCCAGGGGCACCCTGAGCCCCTGGTCCCTAGCTCCTACCTCTGCAGGCCACAGAAGGTTTTTTTGCAGCAGCACACAGCCCACAACAACCTGTGAGGATTTTTGGTGGTGAGCACAGTTCCAGAGCACACAGCAACTAATTGTGGAAAGCTTAATTCAAGGCTAGAAGGAGGTCGGCACATGATGCACTGAGCCCTTCCCCCCAGCAGCTGGTGCTGAGTCGCCCAGAATCTCTCTATTGCTGAGCAAGTGGTCTGCAGTGCAGATTACAGCGGGCAGAGAGTCCCTCCTTTTTCTCTCTCTCTCTTTTTCCTTTTATTTCCCTTTTTCTCTTTTTATTTTTTTTCTTTCTTATTTTTTCTTTCTAGGTGATCTAATACATCGAAGCAATCAGAGCGACAGCCAGAATGAAAAAACAAAGAAACATGTCCCAAGTAAAAGATCAGAAGAAACCTCAAGAAATGCAATTAAATGAAACAGAGGTATCCAACCTTTCAGAGGCAGACTTTAGAACACTGATGATAAGAATGTTTCAGGAATTTAAGGAGGACATAAAGAAGGATACAGAAATCATAAAAAACAACCAGGTAGAACTAAAGAATACAATAACTGAAATGAAGAACACACTCGAAGGAATCACCAGTAGATTAGATGAAGAAGAGGATCGGAT